>NC_056524.1:109329711-109388986 GCF_019175285.1 Sceloporus undulatus | reverse complement strand
TCCAGTAAGTAAGCTTTACAGGTTTTGCTGCTTCCCAGTTGATAGCAACGGACCCGGTTGCTTGCAGTGGTAAGTAGGGATTGGGGGGAATTTCACGGTCTCTCCACATCCCCTAAACTAGTGAATACGTGAGGTTCATGAATATGAACCAGTCACAAATAGCTGCCCAAGTGGAGCCTAGCCAGCAGTGTTAAAAAGTTTTCCAAAAGCCATTAATTGATGATGATGATGATGATGATGATGATGATGATAAACACACAACACACACATCCTAATTAACACTCAGAGATGAGGATAAACAGAAAGGAAAGCAAATGTGGTGATTGTGGGGCTGAGAAAATCCCTCCTCCAAGGATCTTAAAACTCAGCTAGACTCATATTGCAAGACACTGTCTTTTACATCATCTGGATCCAAGCTTTATAGGATGTCATAGAACATAGCAAACATTATGAATTGTGTTTGGAAATGAACTGGTAGCCAGTGAATTGGTTTGCAGAGTTAAGAGCACTGTTATAATCTTATCCAGTCAAAGAGGCTGTACAAGGCGCCCTTCCCTTATGTGGGGGATCTATTCCGGACCCCCCTCCCCCACGTAAGGGAAGTTCCTCAAATGCTCAAGCCCTATTTAAAACAATGGGGCTCGTGCACATGGTGGCAGCATAGTGCATGCACCACTGCCTTTATAGTGAGCGGCTATCAGCATAAGCTAAAAGCTGCATAAAGCGCACCTGCGTATGACGCAGGCTCACTGTACAAATTTATGCATTATTTCAGGTGATACCTGTGGAAACCCAAATTTAACTCCAGGTGGTGTAATCAGAATATGAATAAGCATGCAAATAAAAGAAGACCAACATAATAATAATAATAATAATAATAATAATAATAACAAAAATAATTGCACAAAATTGATTTAGTCTAACAGAAGTTGACCAAATATTTTGAAAGCACTTAACCAAGCTATAAAACAAGGATGGATAGTTTCCATTTCTTCCACAATCCCATTTTAAAAACAACAACTCCCCAATTTTTTCACCTTATTTTATGGATAATTTTTCAGTTTTTGGCATGTTTTTGCAGAAAGTCAAATGGAACAAAATTCTCATTTATTTTCACAGGCAGTAGGTACAGCTACACTCAATACTGCAGGGACCCTGTTACGGTATCAATGTTAAGAAGACTAACATGACCGATTTACTCAGTGGTATCAAGGTGCAGCTGATTTGCTGTGGCCCAGACTAATTAATAATAATAATTTTTATTTATAGACCGCTATTCCGCAATGATCATAGCGGTGGACAGTAAAATTGCAAAACAACACAAAAATTGCAAGGCCTCTCTCCCCTCCAAGATGGTGGTTGGAGGAGGGCTTTTTGTCTTCCAGGCCTGGCCTCTCTTCAACTCAAGATGGTGGTTGGAGGAGGGCTCTTTGTCTTTCAGGCCAGGCCTCTCTCCCCCTCAAGATGGTGGTTGGAGGAGGGCTCTTTGTCTTCCAGGCCAGGCCTCTCTCCCCCTCAAGATGGTGGTTGGAGGAGGGCTCTTTGTTTTCCAGGCCTGGTGTCATGCCCAGCCTGGAAGATGGCTTGGAGGACTCAGAGGATGAGCTAGAGCCTCTGGGATCTGAACCTATAATGGAGGAGCCAGAGCCCCAGGGGCTTGAACCTGTAATGGAGGAGCCAGAGGCTGGCCCTAGTTCTGCTGGAGCAGAGTCTATGGCCCCTCCAGAGGTTCAGCAGTCAAGTTTGCCTGGTGCCGAGGCTGTGGACATGGAGGAGGATCTGGGCAGTGTGCCTACCTTCAATGAGCGTCGAGCAGAAAGAGAGGGCCTTCGAAGATCTCGGAGGCTTTATCAGAAGCGTCTTCGTAATCAGGCACAGCTGAAGGCCAGCTCCTTGCCTTCTTAAGCACCTGGAGCATGTGTGGTTCTTTGCCAGTGGATATCTGACTCTTTTAGAGGAAAGACTCTGTCTCTGGCTCCTTGGCTTCTTGTCTTGACTACCCGGAAACCTTGACCTTGGACTGCTTTATCTACCTGCCTATCTGTTACCCTGAACCTCGGACCGTCTGACAATTCTTCTGGTAAACCCTTTTGGTAAAGCTACTGCAACTCTCCAGAACTGTGTAACTTCCACTGACTTTGCTGTGCTGGGAGGGGGTTGTTTGTTTGAAAACTAGCTGCCTTATCAGCCCTTTGGCTGCTTTCCCGGACACCTGGCCTCTCTCCCCCTCAAGATGGTGGTTGGAGGAGGGCTCTTTGTCTTCCAGGCCTGGCCTCTCTCCCCCTCAAGATGGTGGTTGGAGGAGGGCTCTTTGTCTTCCAGGCCTGGCCTCTCTCCCCCTCAAGATGGTGGTTGGAGGAGGGCCATTATTATATTATATTATATTATTATTATAGCGTTGTTGAGAAAGAAAGCTTATAGAAGGATGTTCAACATAGTCTCTCTGCTTCCCACCGCTTCTCTTCCACTTCAAGAGACAGAGACATAATTCAAAGGGCCATACACAATATCCAAACTGTTTCCAGTCTTCTTCCCTACTGTAGTCCGTCATGTTCCCCTGAGAAGTTACTTTGAAAGGTCAGGCAATCCATGGAATAGAATTTTATCTAGGAAGTAGCTGGGGGGAATGATTCCTCCCTCATGCATTCATTTAAGTGCTTTCTACTTGGGTGCCACTCATTGTTTACAAAGTGTCCTCATTTAACATCTTATGATATATAAAGGGAATTTTAAAAAAAAAGAAGAAAGAAAATACAGTCTGTCACATTGATGGACACTTGCTACATAAAATTAAAGATCAATACAAGCTGCTTGGTACATTAAATAGCACTTTTCTCTTAACACTCTCAAATCAAAATGAAAGCTGAACAATTTTATTCATAAAGTTTATAGTTCTCCAGTATTAGGAGAACAATATGAGCCACAACCTACTGTGCATCTGAGATTTGCCTCGTTGTGGCTCATTTATTTTAATTTGGGTCCATCAGCAGGGGAGGGAGGGAGGAAGAGAAAGAAGTAATTAAACTTGTGACTAGCATGGAGAAACATTTTAAATTCCAGCACTGTAGTTTGATATCCAGTAGTTTCTCAATATTTCTTCCATCTGTCAGATCAAAGTCTCACAAGGGCTGCAATTCACTCCTGCTTTGATTAATTAATTCACACAATGAGTTGGCAATTATAGTGTTTAACAACTGATGCAATATGTAAACTGGAGCCAGAATTGATTATTTCCACGAACCAGTCAACAGACCTTAAAAGGAGCGTTTTAAGGGCAAGCCATATTTTATACTAAGAATGGTCATTATGAATGGTGTTTCTAGCGAGAAGTTAGAAAGCTTTGGAATAATAATAGTAATAATAATAAAATTTATTTTTATCCTGCTTCTCCAAACAGATCGAAGCAGCTAACAATAAAAGCATTAGTAAAATATAATAACAACTTATCATTGTTGTATCCCAGACTCTCCCAAACCCTCCCATCTACAATAAAACACAATTAAATTATGAAACAATTATTAAAACAGTTATTAAAAATAGGCCGGAGGCAGTTAGAGCAGTTGTTGAACAATTGATTAAATTAATAAGAGATTGCTGGAATGTTAATCTAGAATGGCCTGTTGGAAGAGATATGTCTTGATTACTCTTTTTAAAGCAATCAAGACAGGTGACATGTCGGGTCTCTTCCGGCAAGCTATTCCATAATTTGGGAGCGGCAGAAGAGAAGGTCCTTTGGGTAACTGCAGCTAGCCTAGTTTTGGCTGGCTGCAGTAAGTTTTTACTAGAGGACCTCAGTGTGTGGGGTGGATTATATGGGAGAAGGCAATCCCGTAAGTAATCTGGACCCAAGCCATGAAGGGCTTTAAAAGTTGAAATTTATACTTTTTTGGAACATTTTCAAACCGTGTATGCTTGAATCCGTGTATAACAAATCCGTGTATAAGAAGGGCTGACTGTACTGTGCTCAGAAATTAAGGTAGCCAGTGAAGAGACTTTAGAGGAAGAGACATGTGAGTATTTGGGGAGATTTAAGACAACGGGGACAGCACTGTTCTGGATTAAAACCAGAAGAAGTAAGAGAATAGGAAGGCAAACATGTCAGTAGGCTATTACAATAGTCCAGGCAAGCAAATGGGTGGTCTCAATGGTCAGATATCTACAGAACCTATGGATGTTCAAACAATGAAATTTACATGCATTAGCAGTTGCCCCAATAAAGGAGTGTACAGATAAACAGTTATCCAGCAGGACTTCAAAGTTCCTGGCAACTGAGACAGTAACCTGGTAAATACAATGAAGGTCATGAAAGTGGGACTACTGGGCAGTCAGGCTGAAACACCAGGATCTCTGTTTTATCCACATTCAGCTTAACACTCAGTAGGCAGTTTGTGACTGACTTCTAAACAGTAGGATCAATTGATCCAAAATTCTGGAAGTAAAATTAGAGTAACAACAGCAACAAATTGAGCACAACCAGTACGGAACCTGTTTCCGCTGAAAAAAAAATCTTGTTCAAAGCCCTGTTGGAATAAACAATGTTCTCTCTACTTACAAAAGATGGTAAGGAGGGGGCCAGTCCAACCTGTTTGTGAAAGACATTTCAGAGCTGTAGCAGCCACGGAGAAGATTCTGTCCCGTGTTCTCTGAAGGTGGCAGGACAGATAAGGGCTGCCTTAACAGATCTCAAAACCTGGCCAGGTTCATCCGGGAAAATACAGGTCTTCAAATGTCCTGGATCTGATCTGTGTAGGGCTTGATAGGTCATCACCAGTACTTTGAATTCTGCCTAGAAACAGTCAGGAAGCTTGTGAAACTGCAACAAGGAAGCTGTGTGCTCCACACAGCCAGTCCTAGGGCCCAAACAGACAGGTCAAAATAAAACTGCTTTGGGTCACTTTGGGGGCTGTTTAAAGGACACACACATCCTAAGAGGCCAGAAGGTGCACCAAAGTGGTGCTCCAGTCTTTAGGACTGGAGCGTAGGTTTGGCACAGCTTCTGGCCTTTTAGGACATATGCATTATTTAAACAGCATACCTCCAAAGTGACCTGAAGCAGCTTTATTTTGGCTTGTCTGTTCGGGCCACTAGTTAGCAGTCTGGCTGCTAACTAAGATCTCCTCCCAGAGCTCTTTGGGCTAGCTGAAGTTGCATTTCTCCAACAAAACTCAATGTAGATGCAAAGCTCAATTGCAATAATCCAAATGGAAAGTGTCATTTGTCACCATGGCCAGGTCCGACCCTCAAGAAATTGACACATCCTATCATAATTGGCTATGCTGATTAGGACTGCTGCCCACCTCTTATCTGGATTCTGCCTACTCCACATTTTGCTCTTTCTGCTTCATCATTCATAGCTTAATGTCAGCATATTTCAACTATGTCTAACTGTGGCTAGTTAAATATAAAACTGATATTTTCTGTCCTTTACAAACTGATTTTGAACCATACAAATTCATATATTGTATTTGTTAAAGAACAAATTGAATATTATACACGTGTTCAATAAGAAATAAGCTTATGCTCAAAGACATGGGAAAAGCTCTATCCTTGAAACATGGTGGGGAGGGGAGGGTTATTTCCAATAAACAACAACAACAATATGCCACTGCCCATTCTGGTTATAAATGATGCCACTTAGTTCAACAAAGTCAAATGAAACTGACAATTCCTCTACACCTCCTGCTTAAGAATGATATTATAACTAGTCTACATATTGTACTAAATATACAGCTACTATCCAAGATCTTCTCCCAGAGTCTCCTTGTTAAGTGTGCTTATAGTAGGCAGTGTGACATTCTGCAGCTCTCTGCCTTTCTCACAAAAGTTTTGAAGAAGTATAACAAAATTAGGAAAGCTTGGAGTATGACAGCACCAAGATATGCCTCTCTTTGAATTAAACATTGACAGAAGATTTGAGAAGATGTGGAACAGTGGTTGTCACACATCCAGTGTAATGTGTAGCTTGGCCCTTACTCTAAATGAATTAGGAGGCAAGTCCAAAAATATTTCAATTGGCTTGAGCATATGACAGTTATCTTTTAATAATATTACTTCAACCTCAGTCTGGACATAAATTGTTATGTTTGCAAGGAACTGAGAACTTATCAGAGGCACAGTGGCATGTATTAATGGTTCAATCACTCAGAAGAAAATCCTATTGAATTCAATTATAGTATATTGCCCACACTTTATGCTACCTTATACACCAGGGATGGGACATATTCACACCTCCAAATTTGGTTGGATTTCAGTTTCCATAAATCGAAGCCAGCATAGTTCAATGTTCTAATAACATTTTGAGATGTGCATATTTCACATTCCTGAGGTATAGGAGATGGAACTTACAGTCCAACAATTTTTGGAGCACCCCATGTTCCCCAATTCTGCTATGAATACTCATAAGAAAATAAGTTGCATTGGAGAATAAAGAGATTTACTTCTGAGCAGGCATGCATAGAGCTGCATTGGTAAATCCCGTTCCCATTAATAAATTTAGAGAAAATATTAGCTGTTGGTTTTGCTGGTCAGAAACCAACATGTTTTGCACAGATGCTTGATTTCCCCATTTCCATTTTAAAATACAGATCCTATATTGCATCATGTAGTCTCTGATAGTATTTAGCTGCTGGATTTGCTTTATTAGGCTTCAGGAAAATGAGAAAGGGTATAATTGGAAAGACAGAGTCCAAAGCTTTGCCTCACAAATACTGACTCTCCATGGGGTGGTCCAGACCTTAGACCTGATTCTGTTTGCTATTAATTATTGTGAGGTCCAAAATGATGTACTGGAAATATTGGCCTGGATCTAAAATATCTCTGTTCTTCACATAATCAGAGGCAAACCTACATGGCTATGTGAGTCTTTGTCTACATCTGCTCCTCATTTGCAAGAAGGGAATTCATTTCTTAAGTCACAAGGGTTTTGCCAAG
The DNA here is from genome assembly GCF_019175285.1 of Sceloporus undulatus. Classification (NCBI taxonomy): domain Eukaryota; kingdom Metazoa; phylum Chordata; class Lepidosauria; order Squamata; family Phrynosomatidae; genus Sceloporus; species Sceloporus undulatus. Next base: position 109,382,056 of record NC_056524.1, on the reverse strand, counting down.
ATGAATGAATTAATTATTGTGAAGCAGTCAGAACTCTAAACATGCTACAAAATTGGCAATCCTGTCAATAACCTGTTTTTAAAGATTAAATTCTCCGAGAATGTCTTGCCAGTTAAATACTACCTTCACAATTGTCATATGTCATTAGTTAATTAATCTGGGTGCATTAATCAACAAATGTATTGGGAGCCTTTCCTTCAAATTCTGTCCATGCAAACAAACTCCACATGGCATCGAAACATGTTAAGCCAATAATGAAAAGTATGCCATTCTATTCAGATGAGCTAATAAAAACTGGCATGCCTAATTAAAATACCCCAATGGGGCAGATTGGCAAGCTGTTGTACAAGCTTCCTTTCCAAATATTGGTTGACAATTGCCCCACTAAAGCTATACAAAATATTAAAAAAAAACAATGAGAAAATAAGATTATACCAGCCATGAAACTATCTGGAAAATTGCTCAGCAGTGTTACTGAAAATTCACTTTGCTTGCTGTGATTTTCAGCTAATATGATTATCAACATTACATCCAGAAGTCTGATCACAGGGCATCTGAATACACTTGCGTCTCACTAAATAAATATGGGAATTGTGTATTATTATCCTGCACAAATCCTGTAAAAATTGTTTTTTGGAATTCAACTCTCCGAATACTCCAGGAAGCATGGAGATTGCTTATCATGGCTAGAAGATTTTGGGAGCAATAATCAGAAAACTAACTTATCCAAGCTTTGTGTCCCCATCACTCAGATATTCATCCTTGTATTCTCTTTCATCCCTTGTTCCTTTTTCTTTATAAAATCGAAATGAAAACCAGCATTATCAATCATCTAGATAGGTATAAATACAGCGTGCCTGCTTATGCTAAGAGCCGCATGATGAAGAGGAAATGGTGCGCAGTTTCAATGGGGCTCAAGCTCATGCAGAACTTGCCTTACATGGCAGGGTCTGGAATGGATCCCTGCATAAGCTAAGGGAGCACTGTATATAGAGTTAAGAACTCCAACATTTGATTAAAAGACCCTAGCGTATAGAGGAAACAAGTATCCTATTAATAATCACTGAAGGAAAATTCCCTTTTTTAGGGTGGCGAGGGAATCACAAATAACCTATTATTATCAGCCTGACTTCATTATCCATTCAGCTCCAGATTCTCATTTGTGTTTCAGCAGGCAACAAAAACAGTCCTTGTCCAGGAAAAGAGTACATTTTCATACATGCCTGGATAATGAAAAATCAAACTACTGAAACAGGATTATCAGTACAAAGGGAATGTTTTGGACTAAGGCAAGGTGAAATGCCCCTTCCTCCAAGAGCTGTTCTTAGCTAGTAGTTTAATCTTAGGATGCTGTGTTCCAAGTTTGCATGAAAAATCGCATGATTGACCTTCCAGTGCTGGGACTCAAAAAGTGGCCACAAATGTAGCAACTACTCATTCTCACAGTAATACTACAGGATCTGCAGAAGCAGAGACAGGAACCCTAGAGGTCAGAAGGAACAGGGAAGCTCTTAGCAAGATACTGTCATCACCCACATATGCCTTAGCTGCTCACAACCAAGGAGGCTAGATAATTGTTTTTTGGTATTATAACACATTCTAATCTTCTTTAGGGATCATTTGATTGAACGGTGAGGGATTGATCTCTGTAATCAACTAACCACCTTTCCCTGAGGATACAGAATAGTGCTGTATTTTTTGAGGCAGTGCTATTTATCTATTTCTTGTGTACCCAATATGTATAAAAGCAAAAGCAGGAAGATTCAGTTTTTGATGATAGTGGAACTCCAACCTATGGTTGTGCAAAGCCACTTGTAATTACAAGAGTAGAGAAAGAGAAAGGGTCAGTGATTGTATGTGTAACAAAGCCAGTGGGATGTACAGCTTTGAGCATTGGACTATGACTCTGGAGAGCAGGGTTCAAATCTCAGTTTGAGCATAACAACCGACTTGGTGACCTTGAACAAGTCACACTTTCTCGATCTCAGATGACGGCAATGATAAATGGTCTCTGAAGAAACTTGCCAAGAAAACCCTATGATAGGTTTGACCTAGGTTCATAAGTCAAAAATGACTTGAAGGCACACAACAACAGCAACAACAATGGTATATACTGTAGAAACTAATGATAACTCTCCATGCTTTTAAAGAAATTTCAGTGATAACTCAAGGATCACAAGGCTACAGTTTATTTTGTTTTAATTGGTAGGTATTGTTTTACAACAGATTATTGCAAAAATCTTCATTCTCATTCAAAACAACAACTTAAAACTCCAAAACAACAAAAAATGAATATCAAACAAATGTGGATATAGTACCTTACAGTCCTTTAGCCTGCATGTTCAGAATGTCCTTGAGAGCAGTCTGGGTCTTTTTTTCTTCCCCTCATGATTTGAGTCCTGCATTAGTTAAAAGCAGATCTATATGTTAGCAAACTGTAGCCATTTTCAATCCCTCTGGAGCATGTTCTTTCCCAGACGAGACAGAACAGCAGAATAACTTATAGAAACAGTGGGCCTATCCTGGAAACATTTACCTTATTGAACATGTTCCCGAAGCCAACCCTGAGTAGAGAAATGCAGGGAAGAATTGCTATCTGGTTGGTATCTATGGACATGCTGAGTTATTTTTCCTTTTGCATTCTAATACTAGTGCTAATTACACAATCTAATAGCAGTGTGAGTTATACTTGTATGAGTCTTTTGGTCCATTTTAGCTTAGACAAATTACAACCCATTATTAAATGCATCTCCCTAGTAAAATGCATTGCAACTCACCAGGAATACAAATGAATTGATAGGTACTGTATATACTCAACTATACTTTAACTGTATGTATTAGTCAAGGGCAGGTTTTGTCATCTAAATTGTGGATTTTGATATGATCCATGGATAAGCTGAGGGTAAAACCTAAGGACATGTAACAAAGGCTGTAAAGGATGAAGTAACGAAAATGATGCCAGCGAACTTACAAAATGTGGGCTGCACATTGGCTGCACATAGACCACAGACCCCACTTTTGCAGTTCCCAAAGCATCCACCAAATTTCTCAACACTTCCAAAGAGGTTTTTTTATTTAAAAAAAATGGCTCCCAAAGTGTGCCCACATGCCCTGCTCTCAAACCTTCTCATTCCTTAGCTCTCCCTCTATCTTATTATCTCTTGGTTTCATCTCTAAAATGGCAACCGAGAGATGATAAGATAGGGAAGAAAATCAAGGGAAAAACAAGTATTTTGGCATGCTTGAATGAGGGTGTGGTCTGTGGTAGACTTTGAGGGGAATTTGGCCCCTGCTCCTCCCATGCAATTGCCTGTCTGTGTGCTAAAGTAATACAGAAGAGGTTTAATGCTTGGAGGTATTAACGTTTATGGCAATTTACACAGAAAATTTCCCCAGTTATCTCAGTTAGCCTCCTACAGAGCCTGCTCTGATATCCCAAACCCCATCCTGTTGGTTCTACACAGCAAGCCAGCTACCAATGTCCAGGGAACACAGGGAGTTTTCACCTTCAACTTCTTTGGAGGAGGGGGGCTCTGCTATACCACTTCATTCTCCACCATATTGTCCTCAAACACCATCTTTGCTCTCCATGGTTAGATTGAGAATGGGGAAGGCACCAACCCATATCAAAGTTGGGACCCCTTCTATAGCTGAAGTGTAGCAGTTTGCTGGTGATTTCTAGTAGCAGCAAAATAAGCACTACCACATATCAGTAGTGGGTCTTGCCACTTTGAGAGAGTTGGGAAAGTCTTGGGAGCAGCAGAAAGGTGAAGGGACAAAATGTGGCCTGCAAGGGGAACTGTGTTGACCCTTGGTTTAAGCCATTTTTGGCACAAGGATAGTGTTTAATCCTGGCCACTGAAGTGGCAGATTTCTCAAATTGGCAGGCAAAACTGGTGAAATATTCCTATGTGATAAGCAGATGTAGAGCACAATTCTAACTGGTGGAGATGGCCAATGGGGGGCTAAGCCAGTGCTAGACCAACTGAATTCAAATCCTTCTCAGTTTAAGGATTTTGGAAATTTCTTAGGATTATCCTTTCCTTGGCATCCCATAGTATCAATGTAGTGTCTGCCCCTGGGCTAAAGGAGCTTTGGCTTCAACACAGCAGAACTTCTCCCTTGCCCTACTCTTTCTCTGCCCCCATTTTGGTTCTGGTGCTGGCAGAACTCTGAGATCATCTGGCTTAAGAGTTTTGCTGACAGAAGAGCATTTCTATCCACAGAAGAGCCTTGTGCCTAATTCTAATCCCATACAGACAGCTCATTGTTGAGCTAGCATTGCACTGGTAGTGTGTAAACAAGGGAAGTTTCACACAGCTCTTTTCAGTGAGCCTGTGTGGGTCTCTGTCTCAAAGATTATTTCCACAATGTATTTATTTTTTAGTGTGCAGGAGAAACTTGGAAATTTTTATTAGGCCCTTGCTGCAACTTCAGCAGGAAAGAGCTTCATCATCAAGTCACGTTCCTTTTGTTTATTTGGGGCAAGGCTCTTCTCCTCTTGCGTAATTCTTTTGTTTTAATTGGTGTAATCTTTGATGCACATGGGAGTCAGACAATGCTGATGACCCCGCACTGAACACATGGGCTTCTCTCAAGATATTATTGTCCCTTCCTTGGCCCAGATCCAGTTTTAGTACTTAGGTTTTGGCTGCTGTTTTTTTTTTTTTTTTTAAATAAAGAACAATAGAGACCAATTTAGAAACCGATGGGAAAGGGAATCTAGAGTACTGTCCATCCCCACCCTTCAAAGCTACGCCCAGGAGGCAGTGTACTTTAAGATTCTCAGAGATCCTCCACTACTGAAGAGGGGCCAGTGTCACCCACTGATTGACATTTGGCTAACCTCCATATATTCTTTGCACATCCCGGGAACTCTGCTGAAAGCACAGTTTATGGTTATAATAATGTGTGTGTTTAAAGTTGCAGTCAGCCTCAGTGGGCCATTTGTGTTTTGGCTTCTGCAAGAGCTGAATTACACCCAGGCCTGTAGGATGTGGGACTGCCAAGTTAACTTGGCATTAATAACAGTAAGAAATGTGGGGCTGGGTGGGAGCACATTGTTACTGAGGTGTCTGCGATTAAGGAATTTACTGGAGAAGTGGAGCTGAGGGATATCCTAATAGCAAGAAGTTTGAGGAATCCTGGACCTAGCACAAAATGCTGTGGGCTTAAATATATCAACTTAATGCACTTGGAAAATAGCAGGTCCTTATTTCTTGAATGCAGAAATAAAACAAATTAAAATAGCATTTACACTTAACTATAATCTTTAAGGCAGGCTGGATGAATTTTCATATATTAAACTTCCTTCTCCCTTTCATCCTTTTTTCCCCTTACACATTTGTGTACATATATGAATTGCTGGATGATACGCAGACAGTGAAAGAGAGCTATTCTGAATTCAAATATACAGTATAGATGTCACATACAGTTCACATTACACAAATATGTGGAAGGCTTTTAAAAAGTGTTTTTAGTGAACATACTCTAAGTGTCAAAAACATCTAGGGGTAACCGTGTTGGCCATATAGCAAATCCAGTAACATCCAAACAATGGCCCAGTATAGACAGACCAAAATAAAACTGCTTTGGGTGACTTTGGAGGTATGCTGTTTAAATGACACATGCATCTTAAGAGGCCAAAAGCCGCGCCAAAGCTGGGCTCCAGTCCTTAGGACTGGAGCATGGCTTTGGCGCAGCTTCCGGACTCTTAGGTGTAATTATAATATTTATTTATATCCTGCTCCTCCCCAAAAAAGTGGGGGGACTCAAAGTGGCTTACGATTTAAAAGAAAAATACAATTGAAAACATGCAAAATTGAGAATTAAAATGGAATTAAACTATTCCAGTATTAAAATACATCACTCATTAGAAAATAAAATGAAGTTTTAAAAGATAAAAATAATTAAAAACAATACAGTTAAAATAGTACAACACCTCCAGTCTTTCCTTTAAAGTCTTTCTGTTTTAAAAATCTGTCTGAGTAAAAAAGTTTTTAGCCTACTGGCAGAGGGAAGACAAGACATTAGCCTCTGAGAAGGCCCTCTGTTGTGTCCCCAGCAACTGTGCTTGTGATGGTGGTGGGGCTGTGAAAAGGGCCTCTCCTGATGGTCTCAGAGCCTGGGAGGTACAGTCTGCCAAGTAGCCTGGGCCTGATTTAGTATGCTAAACCATACCAGCACTTTGGAGAGTTCTTCTAAAATTTTGGCCTTTCATATACCATCCCACTGACATTAGATCCCTCAGGCTCCAGTAGTTATAGGGAGTATAAAGTACAGAAAAGGATGGCCATGTGCACCCCTCTAATGTCTGTGAGGCAAAGGCAGCCTATAAATGTTAAACAAAATTTTAAAAACACACACAAATATATACATAAATTATTGTTTCCACCTTCTCTAAGTTTTCTACCCGATGGGCTTCAAAAATTAACCTTCCTGGAGGTTTTGACTTTCCTCTCACCATTTTGTTTTCAGTCCCACTGGTCCTATCATGTAACATTTGCTAATGCAAACTTGGCAAAATGATGGCACTGGATGATGGAGCATGGAATAAACAACCCCTACTTCACTTGCCAAGTTAATACTGTGTGACAGTATCTCAAAAAGGCTGTTGCTCAAATAAAATTTGAAAGCCTATACAGGCTTCTCTAGGTAAAGTACTAGTATTATGGAGGCAGATGGGAACAGGTGGGAAGTTTCTGCCGTCAGGAAAAGGCTGACACAAGACATTTTTCAACCTTGACCGAGGAACACAAAGGCATTTCTCACACTCCTACACAACAAACTGGACTTAGAGTTTAATCTTTTTCCTATATCTGTCTGGATAGCTTTATTCAGCACATATGAAGGTATCAAGCTAGCTTGGGGGATACAGGGCATGCCTCACATCTATTTTGGGAGCAATATTACAGGACCAGTAACATTGCTCATAACAATAGGGTTACATTTACTTGTTCTTCCTCCAAAGTGATACATGCCATTCTGTGTCATTCTATGCTACACTCTGCATTGGAGAAACAGGACAGTCTCTATACAATAGGTTAAATGGACACAAATCTGACATAAAAAATGGAATATCCCCAAACCAGTTGCAGAACTTTTCAGCCTTCCTGGACATACAGTATTTAAAGGTTATGGTCCTTGAACAAGAAAATTACATAGGGCAACTGGAAAGAGAAACAGCTGAATTGGATTATATTTACACATTTCATTCCATTAGCAGAAGTATAAACAAAGACAATGGTTTCACAGCACACTACATATATTAATTCAAGAATAATCACTACTGTAACAAAATAAGTATTCTCACCTATGGAACTGAGTTTTGATGAACAGGTTTAGTGTTTTCACACATCAACACCAAGATCTTATCACTGCAAATATTTGAAAGGCCTGTATATCCAGATACAGCCCTTTGAAAATTTTGGGCAAGGATCATGATTTGCATCTTTCTAGCTCTTATTACATTCCACCCCACTGCTACAACTTGTCTATATATGCTGTATACCCGAGCATTTATTATTACTCTGTAAGCGTCTAAAGAATTGGACTTATATCCACAAAAGCTCATGCAAAAAACAAACAAAGAAAAACAGTTAGTGTTAAAGGTGCTGCCACATTTCTTTTTTCCTTCCCCCTCTGTTCTTTCTTTTTAGTTTTTGCCATTGAATTCTTTCTGTCTCTTCTTGCTTAAGGAGACTGCCTCACTAATGGTAGACTGGGCGTGTTTCAAGAAATGGCTTTCCACTTAAGAGTATAGGGTCCCTTATCAACCACTCTCCCTCCTGTGTTTTTATTCTGCAACATTTAGCCCAAAGTTGCACCACTTTTTAGTACTACAAAACCAATAGAGAGAAATATGTATTTCAGATGGAGATGGAACACAGGGGAATAAGGAAGTGATATTCAGGTTAGAGTGTCTCTCAACAAGATATCTACAGCATGGCCCAGTTCAATAAACTGATAAATATGTTCAGAGCAAGTAGCTGTTACATTTCACTCCCTGTTCTCACTTCCTCTCACGTTACATCTAGCCAGACACAGAATACTTTGCTGAAATACCCCAGGGCATTCAGCCCCAAATCATCACATCTGTACACACACCTAGAGGAATAATAAATTGAAACTGCCAGCATCTTAGTCTACATCTGCATTTTGAATGCTGGGAAAACATTTAGCATTAGCTAATATAGTGTGTTCTAGTGTCACATCTGTTACTTAAATCTCCTCCAGCAATGCTCAGGATCTCTTGGTTTATTAAAAAGAAGTAATCAAACTAACATGGGTTCTGTCCCTGTGCACTGGAAATCTCAGAACTATCTTTTTTAAAAGTATGAAGTTTATAAAAGCCAATATAGCCTGGTGATTTAAGGATTGAGCTAGACAATATCTTGGCAACTTACACATACATCTGCATTTGCCAAGATAATGGAACCACAGGGGCAAGGATAGGCACTTGGAGGTAGGAATTAGCAGAAAAGAGAAAGAGCTATTTAACCCCTCATATATCTGACAATTCTCTCTGCAAATGTTCCCCATTTCTTTCCCCAGTAAACTGGGATTACTTTTCATTTTGGAGCCTAGTTGAGTGAGGGTTCCACTTGACCTGGAACACTGTAAAGAAGAGTTTCTTCTTTACAATTTGCATCTGAGGTCAGTCCAAAGCTTTGACCTAGACTTCCTAAATGACTTGGGGTAGATATCTAAAAGACCATCTCCTCTTATATGAGCTGAAATTTGAGATGCACAACAGAGTCCATCTTCTGTGCCCCACCACCTGCAGAAGCTAGAATGGTGACTATACTTACTTGGCAGGGCTTTCTTTGTAGTATCATCTTGGCTGTGGAGTTCCCTCCAGAGGGAAGTCAGGCTGACTCCATTCCTCTTGGGTGTCTGACAGGCAGATGATATTGGGTTATTTTTGTCTTTGGTTCTTAAAATCAGGATTGGAGCATTATGTTTTTTGCCTCAGGATATGATGAGTGCTATCTCCAGAAGCACTACAGGAATCCTTGTTAGGATCAAGGAACAGATCCATCATAAATGCTACAGTTGTGTGTTTGTGTACCTTCAAGTCGATAGCCAACTTATGGCAACACCATAAATTGCACAGTGTTTTCTTAGACAAGGCAAACTCAGTTTCCTTCCTCTGAAATGTAGCCTACAGCAGCTGGTATTTATTGCCAGTTTCCCATCCAAGTATTAATCAGAGCTGACCCTGCTTAGCTTCCTAGCTCAAACAGAATCTGACACCTTTGTGAAATTTAGGCCCAAGTGGCCTGCACTTTTATCTTAAGCACATTCAAGAGGCTGTGTGCAACCCAAGATCTGAATTTCCATTGTCAAGGCAACCACATATACTCTTCTTCAAACACTCTGATTTCATTCTGTGATTTTGATGGAGAGCCAAGTGTTGTAGTATTTAATTTGAAAGATGAACATTAGATTCAAACCAATGTTAATTTGATGAAATTCACTCTTTGATCATGGCCAGAGCTTAGAAAAGGTTTGGGACTACACCTTCCAGAATCTGGCCACTAGCATAGTTACTGGCCTTGCTGGCTGAGAGATTCATAGAACATGTAACCCAAAAGAATTTTACAGGCTCTTATTTTAGCCTAATCACTTTCCCCCAGCCTAATCAATTTTGCAGGAAAATTGAAAGTATCCACTCAAGAAACCTCCAAGAAAAAGGATTTTTTTTTAAAAAAAAAATGTAATTCATTTATTAGGCCAGCTGAAAGTGCACAAAATGTATGCTAGTTTTGAGCTCTCTACCATTCTTTCTTAGTCAGGATATTGCTGAGAAGTTAAAATGGGATGGCCACAATGCCTGCTGCCCTGTGCTATTTGAAATAAATACATTACATAATTTCCTTCAGAAGAAATGTTTCATGTTCTGCATGAGAACCTGGTTCATTTGCCAGGGTGAAGAGCAAGTGTCAGTAACTATGAAGGGGAAGGGGCCAGTTTTTGACCCATGCTACCATGGACCACACCAGTACATTGTGGGGAATGAGAAATGGCATTATGTTACTTCTAGCCACCATTTGCAAGCAAGCATTGGAAGAATGAATGGTTCAGGATATATGCTGGAAACATGAAACAGCCATGGTTGCACACAGTTTTCTTATGGTTTTAGGTGTTGGGTGTGTGTGTGTGAAAAATAATGTGAAAACAATATTTGCCACCTAAAAATAGTAATACAGTGGACCCTTGAACAAGGAAAAGATAATAATATTCCATCAAACACCGCAGCACTAAGTTCCGATATGGTATCTATAAATGAGACCTTGGATGGTTCTAGTAGGCTCCCTACTCTTTCTGCACTGCAAGATTGACTGAGAGATATGGCAGAGGGTGGTGGAGAAACATCTCAAATACCAATGAATAAAAATCTACCACTAATCATGGCTTGCGCAGTAAGAGATTCTCAGATAAAGGACAAGTGATCATACATAACTGGCCAGTAAAGAAATCAGATGGAGCAATGACATCAGTTAAAGAACATTTAGCAGAAATTCAGTCTACCTTGGGGTCCACGTTGGATGTAAGCAATGGTGTCTTCTGTAAACAGCTGCCCCAGCATGGACAAAGAGGCAGTATAGAATTGATTTTTCAGGATCCCAACATGTGGCGAGGATTTGGATCTCTATTATATTTATTTTCTAACAAAGGCCTGTTATTTGAACTCATTCAACCACAAAATAAACTTCACAAACACTCTTCTAAGCCTCCACTCCCGCTCTCATGGGGAGAAAGGGAAAGTCAAATTAGAAATGACAAAGCGAGTAGAAGAAGTCAGAACAATAAGAGGCATAAGATCCTGCCTTTTATCAGATACAACATCCCTTTAGGCCCCTACAAACAAGAAAATAAGAACAAGCATATAGACCCTCGAAAGCAAAGTGGGACACATCTGGGTAGGTCAAGATTACAAGACAGCACCATTGCATCAAAATCCTCCTCTATAAATTCAAGAGAGCTATTAAGACCCAATAAGTCAAAGAACTAAAGTTGAGCACCGGAAACCTTTCTCTAGAAAACGTAACTGGCTAGAATTAAAGCAAAGAGGGCTCAACATAATTTCCTGGAATCTGGCTGGATAGGAAAACAAAATGGCAGATAATGAATTTATCAAAACTCTTCAAAAATATGAGATAGTTTGCCTGCAAGAAATTTGGACTCACAAAGATAACCCTCCTTATCTTCTAGGCTACAAGGCATTTAGTCAGCCAGCTGTAAGAAAACATAAGAAGGGGCGAGGAAGTGGCGGTCTGGTGTCTTTCAGCTCAGTAGAATTGGCAGGAGAAACTCAGATGGTGGACTTTGGTTTGCAAAAAAACTATCTTTTACCAGTCCAAATCAATTCCAATACAAGGAAGACCTTTTTCTGTATAAATGTCTACTGTACCCCCACAAATGACCAGCTATTATCCTCTATGGTATGGAACGATTTAACACTCCTGCTTGAGAAGGTTAATCAAAAATTCTCCAATGCTTTTCTCTTTATACATGGGGATTTCAATGCCTGAATTGGAGCTGCTTCAGAAGGTCTCTTTCATCCATTAGGCATAGAATTAGAAGATATATTTCTAACATCACATACCTCCTTGGATAACAGATATAACCAGCAAGGATTAAAACTTCTAGATTTTATATTTCAGCATGGGAGCCCTGTGGATGTAACAAGGGTGTATTAAACTTATCTAAGCATCGAGGCGGCAGCATTATCGACCACATATTAGTCTCATCTTCATTGTTCCCCCTAGTAAATTCTCTCTTGTTATACACTGGGATTTGGTTCCAAGATCCTCCATGGATAACAAAATCCATGGATGCTCAAGTCCCATTAAATATAATGACATAGCAAAATGATGTTGCATATAAAAAATGGAAAATCAAGGTTTGATATTTGAAATTTATACTTTTTTTTAACATTTTCAAACCGTGGATGCTTGAATCAGTGTATAAAAATCTGTGTATAAGAAGGGCCGACTGTACAATATTTTCAGGAGCTTTAGGGACTGCATACAGTCTAAAAGACAACACTTTCTCCTTCCCTGATTTAGGGACAAGGGGAGAACAAAATAAATATTAATAATGCTTGCATTTTTAAAGAAAATTGCATAATTTTCAACAGTCTCAATTTGGCAGGGACATTCCCAATTAATCCTCTGGCATCCTACTTTTCAGCTGCTTTTAAAATGTCTGTGTCTCTCTCCTCCTCCCAGTTTTCCCCTTTGTCCTCAGCTTATTTAATTGCTACAAACTGAATTCAAAGTGCAAAAGCAGTTTGCATTCCATTAACTGATGGGGATGGGGATGGGGATGGAGATGGGGCGGGGCAGGGCGGGGGACAGAAGAAGAAAAGAAATGGCAGAATCTTTTCCTTTCCTGGAGGCTCAGGCAAAAGCAAACTGCTTCAGCATTTCCAAGCTTCTGTGTTCTTACTCATTAATAACTTTTTCCATCGTGGTCATACTCTGATGTGGCTTGGCCACATGTCCCAATTTTAATCTGTGAAATGTTGGAATGTAAGAAACATCAATGTCAAAGTGTGTGTGAGAGTGTGTATTCTAAACTGCTCTTTCACCTGCAAGAAACCCAGGGCAATGCACATCAAGTTCCAAAAAACAAACAAAGCATAATAAAATAAAATTATAACAATAGGCAAGAAAACAATTAACAATCAATCAGTCAATAACATTAATTTTGTTTGAGCTTAAAATTTAGCATTTTAATATTTAAAATGCCTGTGCAAAGAGGAAGATTTTTAATCTAATTCTGAAAAGCAAGCAGAGCACATAGGAGAAATAAGGGAATGGAGTTCCTGGCTGTGATCCAGTTGTAAGATAAGGTAGGAGGAGACCTGACGGCATTTTGCAGCTGCCAGTAATGCTGCTTTGCAATGTCCCCTTTTAGGAAAAAGCAATATTTGGTTTTTGCTTAGTGGATTTGAAAGCAGTCCATTGAGGGGTAGATGCAAGATGAAAAGGAAACTTCAGCTCGCTGACAGTACCTTATAATTAATGTTCTTAATCTAGCAATTGTGATTAGCCATGGTCCATTGACAGTAAGTCAAGGCTATGGAAAGGGGTGAAATATGTGGTTAGGTGAACAGTTAATGAAAGCTCATTACTGGATTTTGCTGCTATATATATTTGCTGCTCTCTCTCTCTCTCTCTCTCTCTCTATATATATATATATATATAATCAATTTAATTTTGTTCTTGGGATGTCTTCATCCCCAATGCAATATCATTAACCTAATAGACTCCAAACATGGGATGCATTTGGCTTTTGCATTGCAAGAGCTTTTGGCAGTGGGTTATCTGAAAGTGTGTGTGTGAGTGGGGGGGGGGGGTGTTATTGCTGAGACTATTTCTTTAGGATAACAAAACAGCCATCAACAGGCCAATGTGGGGGCCATTAGGACAGGACACTGGGGCCCATATCCAGGGTCCCACTCAGCAGAATGTCCCCCAAAATAATAGGTCTGGCTTCCTGCCTTTTCAAGTTAAGTGCAGTAATATAAATTTACATAGGGGTGTGAGAACTGCCAGACCATTATATCCAGAGTCTAAAATTATCTAATCACCACTGAGGCCAAGACTCACATTTTAGCCCAGGCAACAAATATGAAATTCCTTGGCTTCTGGTTTATGATGTTATAGCTCATGCTGCCAAAGCTTCTCTCTTTTAATTGTGATGATCATAGTAATACAGAAACCTTTTTAAAAAGTTAAAAAAATTTGTCTATTTGGTTTTTTAAAAAGGAGGCTGATCTCAGATATCAAAGTCAAAATGATATTTATTGAAGTAAACACAATGGAAGAGCATCAGCCCACTCAAGTTAGAAGAGGGGAAGATGTCATATATGATATCGCCACCAAGAGTGACCCATCCCAGCTATGTGCCTTGGTACCTCTGCAAGAAGGCTTGAGCAATGACAACCAATCCTTTCAGAGACAAGTAAAGCATTGCTGTTGTCTGAATCTGTAGTGTTGCCTCCGCATCAGACTGATACCCCCAAGGTCCCCCCATTAATTTAGAGGTATCTGCATACTCCCCACTAACCTTATTACATTCTGGCTGTGACAAAGCGGAAGATAACAAGGCAACTGTGAGAAACACCAAAAAGAACAAAAGCAGGAGTAAAATTTGCAACACTGTGGCCAGGACTCAAAACTCTTAGATAAGGTTATAATAATAGTACCCCAGTGTGGCATGTAAAAAATCTCATTCCCCAGATGTTCAACAAGCAGAAGACTGGGTGTCAGACACAAGGTGGGGAGGGTGGGTGCAACAAAGAATGAGCAAAAATTGCCAACCCTATGCTCAGCTGGCTGCATAGGGCTTAGCGTGGTCAAGAATCTAATGGCCAGGCTTCTCTCATGGCACAAAGCCAAAGGCTGTTTAAAAAAAGGGATTGGAACTATGAGAGGTGTACCCATCCCAGAAGCTTTATGAAGTCTCCTATTGCTTCAGAAACTTGCAAAACTTCTTTAACTAGAGGCAACATTATGAAAGAAACCTTCCAGCATTCCATTTTGCACATCTCTTGGAAATCAGTTCCACGTGTCTCCCTCAGAGTGAGGTGTAGAGGGCTCCCATATATTTCCCATGAAGACAATGTAAATATGAAGAGCACAGCAGCCTGGTATGTCCTCACTCTCCTCTGAACAAGAATTAAGAACAAATAGACTATATGAGAGCCAGTGTGGTGTAGTGGTCTGAGTGTTGGGCTATGACTCTGGAGATCAGGGTTTGAATCTCCACTTGGACATGGAAATTGACTGGGTGACCCAGTGCACCGTGTGATAGGTTCACCTTAAGTCCACTATAAGTTGGGGGGGGGGAGGCACACAACAACAAGACTATGTGCAAAATGAGAGTAGATGCTTTTCCTGTTATATCTCTCAGGGAGCATAAGAATCATAAGGGAGCAAAAGAACCAGGACAGTTAAGTGCATTGTTATTTCTGTCTAAATTCATCTGAATACTAAGAACAAATGCTCTTTTTCACACTCATTTGCAACCTGAGTTTTCGAATATGTCTGTTTCACTTATGTGTCAACCACCAACAAATTGCCATTTGTCATGCCTCTTGTATGACTTTTATCAGCGGGAGGTCAACAAGTTTCCTACATAATGAGAAAAAATAGAAGTAGTAGAAACTGTACATGAAGGACATCCACATAATAGCACTATTTGGCAAAGTGAAGCTGGAGATCAATTAAAAGAAGTCAGTTCCTTCCTGGATGTGCTTTCCAACCCAGATTTCTTGTGAAGATAAAGCTTTCCCACTATGAAGACCTGTATTTTATTGAAATGATAATAATTATTTCTAATTTTGCATCTATGCAAATACATTAACATATACAATTTTAAAAACATGAATATGTGTTTTCTTTCACATCTTTTTTGGCCAATGTATTTACTCTTTTATGAAAATGCCATACTGAGATTTCAGGCTATTTGAAGGACCATATCTTCTTGTAATATAATGCTATTAGATCTCAGGCTCTAAGATCTTCAGGGAAGGCCTTCCTCATCATTTTTCCAAGCATCTTTGATGGGAACAAGGGAGAGGGCCTTCTCTGTAATTACTCCCAGGTTTTGGAATGTCATTGCTAGGGAGACGAGGATGGCTCCTTCCTTGCTGTCCATCTGCAAGTGAAAACATTCCTGTTATGAGAGGCTTTTAGGAATTGATTATGATGGGCTTTTAATGTTTGGCTGTTTTGTTGATTTTTATATTTTGTAATGAATGTTGATATGGATTTAATTTAATAGATAAATTCTTTTAAAAATAATTTTCATGCATATTTTATTGCTGCTTTAATATGTATTGGTGGCAGTATTTTGTAAGCTGCCTTGTAAGTACAGTGGGCCCTTGATATCCATTGGGGTATCAAGGACTCCCCTTGGATACTAAAAACCATGGATGTTCAAATCTCATTCAATAGAATGGCATGATAAAATAGTGCCCCTTATATAAAATGGCAAAATCAAGGTGTGCTTTTTGGATTTAAAAAAAAATATTTTCAAACCATGGATAGTTGAATCTGTGGGAGCAGAATCTGTAGCTATGGAGGGCTGACTGTATTCTGGGATAGTGGAATATAAATGAATAAAAAGAACAAACAAAACTTGCACTACTAGTGCACCAGTTCCCCTGGTTATCAGATTTAACACTGTTCTTTTTTACATTTGTTTGCAAGCTGAGTTTTTGCAATCTAAATAAAGCATGGGTAGGTATCATGGTGCCCACCAGATGCTTTGGACAACAGTTATTACCAGACACAGCCACCATGGATGATGATTAGAGATTAAAAGATTTATCACACCAAACATTTGGAGGTTACAAAAGCCTGTTACACACGGGCCAATGGTGGCGTGCCACCGCTGATACTAGGGTTCAGGAGCACGCAGTAACTGTACATTCCCAAACCCTAGCATGTAACGGCAGTGGTATCATAGCAGCGTCCTGCCCACATGGGTTCCACCATGATGACCTAAGTGACATGCAGCATACAGACATCACTGTGCGTCACTTATGTCACCGGTGTGCTAATGGCACACTCATGATGTGCGCTGGGCACATTAAAAAGAACCAATTTTTTCTGGGTTCTTTTTACTGCGGAGGGATGTCACATGGTTTGGCTGCTGCGGCATCTCTCCAAAAGAAAAACAGATGCCTCCAGCCCTCCCTTTCGGGGCGATATGTACCACGCCATAGTGTCATGTTTCTTTTTGGCTCAGCCAGAAAGAGACCCTGGCATTTTAGCAACAGGTAATGGGCTTATTTGTTACTTCAAAATTTAATTGGGCCATTGTTTAGAGAATTTTTGACAATTTGTGTGAAAAGGAATGGATTTGCAAGATCATTACTAAGGGCAACATTATTTTCTTTAAAAAGAGCTAATATTTAGCTTATGCTAAGCCATTAGCTTTTCAAGTAACGCTTCCAAACTATGGATATCTTCATCTGAGGGGATAGGCAACCTCTTTAGGCTTAGCAGCAAACAAATGGGAGACAAGCTCCATGTACTAAAAGATTGTCAACTGTTTATTAGTATTTAAAAGCTATTTTGGCCACACTAGGCCTTCCTCAGGAGTCTCCAAAAGAATTCACTGGAGTTGTGAACACTCTCCAAAATACAGGATCTTAGAGATAAAAGAAGATACTCTTTATGCTTAGGCAAAAATTTCCCTATATGTAGAATATCCTTATTGATGATGGGACATTCTTCTTGACTAAAGTCTGTACTGCAACTACCATTGCCTCTTCCATTTAAAAAGGAGCCTTAGGGCAAGATGCGTCAGCTGAATATACAGATTCAGGGAGGGAGGAGATGTTTCTGTAAGCTGAAACCTCCACACATTTTGCATTCACCCTTCCCATTTCCCAGTATATGCTACTGTATCTTCTTGCACAGCCCATTCAGATTGCAAAATTCCTGAGGTGAATCAAAAGAGCTAAAAGGGTACCTGGTCTTCCTTCATTTGCAGCAAACATTTCCCATAGTTAAAGTATACATGGAAGAAAAGGCAGAAAATGTTCAAAGATGAAATGTGGCTTTTGTTTGGAAAACATCCCCTGGCAGAAAGCCTCCATTGTTCAATGACGCATTTGTGGGGGTAACTGCATCATGAACAACTTCAGTGGCTAAAAATTTGAGGCTTAACTAAAAGCTGAATGAAACATGTAGCTTTTCAAACAATTATCTGTTCTTTTTAGCTATTTGAGCATGGGAACATTTTGTGCTGAGCTTGTGAAAAGAACAATCTTTTGTTTGTCATTTGTATAATTATTCTATATGAATGACAAGCTTATATTTTATGAAAGGGGAAAAAACCATATATACCCCCACTGTGGATTAATGCACAAATCTGTCATATTTGGAATAGCATTTTGATTTTGGCTACCATTTTGAAATCCTACTGTGAAATGTTTGGATAATTGCTAGGAAGTTTAGGTTAGCACCAGTTGTGCACATGTCATCCAAGGAGTAAAATTGCCGACAGCTTCCTGCATGGCCATATGTCCTGATGTTAAAGATGCACAAGATGGTGATAAGGACTGCTGAAAAGCCAAATGATAATGGGTGTCTTGAAGCAATGGCATCTCTCGAGTGAGTAATACACATTCTGTTCCTTCTTCCTTGCTTTGTGCTACTTAAAATCAAAGGATAGGACTCAGGGTCTGGATAAGCTGTCTACAAATGAATAGGCTCTGAGCCAAGCAAGGAGATCTCACACTTGGTAAAGGAAAAACATTGTTCACGAAAATAGTTCTGCTTTTCGATGCCAAAGGAAATCAAATTGTAATCAAGGGCTGAGAATGGACTGAAGTCATGCAGGCTGGCTTGCCTCAGTTTTTGGCAGCCTTACATGTTCCCAGGAATATTAAATATAATTTACATTTGCAGAGGGGAGAGACTTTATTGGCTTGGAAATTTGTTTTAAATAACAACTGAGCCACCGATAAGGGAGCTAGAGATGGAGGAACAGATTTTGTTTGCTGTACAAAGCCAAAACAAAACACAATCCTCCCCTGGTTTTATCAATCATATAGCCATAGCCTGTCCATACTTTCTTGAAAGTATGTCCTGCTGCTTTTAATGAGACGTACTTTCAGATAAGTATGGTCAGAATGGCTACATTAGTTTGGCTTTATGCTGGCGCAAAGAACAGAAGGTTCAGGTGCTCCCCTTAGAAGAAAGTAAACAAACTGGATTAGAAGGTGTGACAAATTGATATGAATAAATCATCTTCTGCTGTGATGTGACACAGTCTATCCACCTTTTAAGGCAACTGAAAGAATGGACTTACTAGTGAATGCCTTCAAGTCACCCTTCGGTTTATGGTGACCCCATGAATTTCTTAGGGTTTTTGTAGGTAAGTAGGTGGTTTTCTCAGTGGTCTCTGCTGCCAGCAACCTAGGACAACATTTCTTAGGAAAGCTGTAGTAGTGCTTATAACCTAAAGGATGTCTCCCTGAACTATGCTTTATAGTGGCTCCTAGTTGTTTGTTTGTGGAGAGGAAAAAGTTCCCCAATTCACACTTGCTCAAGAACCCTTTCATTTACTATCACTCCAAATATTCCAAAGAATAGTCAAGACACCCTGGAGCCAAGACTCCCAGAGAGCCTTCACATAAATTAGTCCCCCAGGCAATGACAGCAACAAATTGGGGGGGGGGGGGCTTATCCAGAACACCATAACCTTGAACGTATGCCCAAAACCAAAGTGTATAGTTTTGGGGATTTAATTTTCCCCCCTTTAGAGTTGACTATGATACAACAAAGACATTATTTAGTGGTGCACACACAGACACACATTTCTTTCATCACACTGCTGTCCCTGATCAAGCTAGTGTTTAGAGCACAAAGGCCTTTGTTGTTAGCTGTCCCCACGTCAGCCTTGACTCATGGTGTCCCTGTGGATGAGACATCACCAAGATTCCTTGTCCTCAGCCTCTCTGCTCAGATCCTGCAGGCTCATGCGTGTGTCCTCCCTAAAAGAGTCTATCCAGCTAGCATGCAATCTTCCTCTTTTCCTAGTATGATTGTCTTTTCTAATGATTCATTTTTCCTCATAATGTGGCCAAAATATGAAAGACAACAAAGGCCTACAAGCCTGTTAATTCTCTCTCTATATATCTTTCTCTTTTTCCCTCTCCCGTTCCTGTCCATTATAACTCACTCATCCCCAGTATTGCTATGTTAATGTGTTGTATTTCCATTTTCACTATGTCTAGCTTCCCTTGGCTCATGCTTCTCATATTCCATATGCCTATTTTATGTGTAGTGCTGCTTCTGATGGGGTTTGTCTCTCTGACAGTGTTTACTGCTTGCTTCATCGTTTTTTACTGCCCTTAGCTGCTCTTGCAAGTGTGTTTTCCTTTAATTCCTATCTATCTCTCTGTTAGTGCTCTTGTCCTGCCTTGGTGACACTTTCGATGTCTTTTCTAGGTGGGGTAGGTTTACACAAGGAGGATCACCTACACCTCCCTGTGCCAAGTGCTAACAAGTGTTAGCTATGATGTCACTGCTGTTCTTCACTTTAGTGACACTCACCACCACTGCTGCTGCCCAGTACTGTAGTTGTTTTCCTAAGTCATTCTCCCTCTCCCCATTATTGTTGAATTGATCATTTCCCTACCCCTCTCCTCCCTCTTCCCTCCATTTCCCTTCCCTCCTCAAGTCCCTCCTCATCCACAAGTTTATGCTGCACTCTAAATGTTCAACCACTTATTTTTAGTGGTGAATGTAATTCTGGTAGCAGTGTGGAGTTGAGAGAGATAATATTCCTCCAGTAGATGGAGCCCATATTCATTACTTAAAGCATTCTAATATTCATTATTTAAAGCATTCTAATGTCCTAATGACTTCTAAAGGATAGGAAGCCATATTAAATGGAATCAGACAATTGGTCTATCTAGTCCAAATTTTGTCTCCATTAACTAATATGTAGTAGTAGTACTCTAGACAGTTATCCTTCCATTTCTAAGAAATGATAGATGTTATATGTGGGATTTTCTGTGTGAAATGTTTAAGCTCTACCACTGATCTATAGCCTGTACTTAGTCATACAGTATTAACTAGTCTGACAAAGAGTACCGTTCTGTTATTCTGGGTCTCAGAATAAAAAGAGCATAAGGAATTCTCTTGCTATATTGGACCAATGCCCATCTAATCCAGCATTCTGTTATGGACAGCCAGATTCACTAAGTAGGCCATGATGGTGATGTCTCTTTCCTCTTCTTTGTCTCCATGGTCTAGCATTGAGAAGCATGCTGCTTCCAATAATTCACAAATGAAAATGAAGACACATGAGGCCACGCAAGGTCATAGTGTGGTCAAGATAGCAAACAATATTCATGAGGATGAGCAGACAAGCTGTCTTAAAAAGTTGTGGCCTCACTAAAATAAATTTTCTGTGGAATTCAAACTCAATTTTCTAAAATGCTGAGCTTTAATTTTATTTAAGAAAGACATTAGTAGCACTTTAGGCAGGATAGGCTGGTGTCAGATTCTGGTGGTGTACTTGAACAGCTGTATTCCTTTGGCTGTGCTGCTATGCAAACCAACATAGCACCCATAAGGATCAGCACATGAATTGGTTAAAAATCTGATAAATATGGTTTTGTGCTTTGTAGAGCCTTGCACATACAGATACATTATTTGCATCTTTTGTCTAGTTTTGGACTATTTCCCATGCTTTCCCCTTTTTATTTTAACACTGGCCATTATAGGCCTTTTGCTTCAGCTCCTCCTAACCAGTGTGGTGTGGTGTGGTGACTAAAGTGTTGGGGAAGGATTGGGGAAACTAAGTTGAAATCCCCATGTATCTGTGAAACTTACAGAGTGACACTGGGCCAGACACTATTTGTTCATCTGGTCTATATCACAGGGTTATCATGAAGATAAAAGGAAAGTGGGTAGAAAGACAAGCTTGCCTATTTTTGTTATAATGCATAGATTCTACATATTGCACATTGGCCATATGATGGTATCATTATGAAATGATAGAACAGTACTTTGAAAACCACTAAGGCATTGTTTCTCAAACTATGAGATGAAAAACACAAGAGAGAGTCATGAGCATTGTTCAAGGGAGGATGAGAGACTTGGAGGCCTTGATCTTCCCCTCCTCCTGTTTCCTAGCCCCTTCTTTTCCTGAAGGAGAAAAGAAAGGAAAAGAAGGTGCTTGGGACCTCTATCTGAAGGAGGAGGAGGAGGAGAGCTATTTCCTTATAAAATGTTAAAAATTCAATATACATAAATATGTGAACAAAACATGCATTCTAAACAAACAAAATTCATATTTTATTCATATTCAGTGTTAAGTGAGGGTGAGTGGGTGACATTTGCACATAGATGTCAAAGGGATCACAAGGGTAAAAAGTCTGAGAACCTCTGCACTAAGGTTCCAGAACAAGAAGATTTTTGTTTGTAGAAAAATTTGCATGGAGTATATTCTGAAAATAAACTCAGTGGAACAGCCTTGGTATAATTAAATAAGTAATTTTTGGACTACACTTGTTAACATACTCCTTTTATTTATTTGTTTTGTTTTGTTTTGTTTTTTAAAAAATACTTTTATTATTTAAAATACATATAATGTAAATAACTTTGATCTACATATAACATGGAGCCCTGGTGGCGCAGTGGTTAAATGCCTGTACTGCAGCCATTCACTCGAAACCACAAGGTTGCGAGTTCAAGACCAGCAAAAGGGCCCATGCTCGACTCAGGCTTACATCCTTCCGAGGTCGCTAAAATGAGTACCCAGACTGTTGGGGGCAAATTAGCTTACTTGCTAATTAGTTTACTTGCTGTTCACCGCTATGATCTTTGGAATAGCAGTATATAAATAAAACAAATTATTATTATTATTATTATTATTATTATTATACTGAGCACTTTACAGGTTTTTATTGTCTTATAAAAGAAAAAAATACTTCCATTTTTTTCACTTTAACTAAGATGGAGAACTTACTATAGTAACTAGTCTCACCTATTTTTTTTAACACATTCTATGTGCACTTATTCTTTTTCTAGGTAATCTTATTAGCAACAAAAGCTGCACCTTAATAACCCCTCCCCTGTTCAATAAATTTAGTTTATAATTGTTGTTATCTCTATCAGTTAAATTATTATCATTTGTGATCATCAGTCTTCTATTCCTGTGTCTAGCATACTATATATTCTTTTTCTTAGTAGTTTATCGCACCGGGGTTAAAACGTTCCCTGGTGCGTTCTAACGTGCATGCGTGGGGCCGCGCACGGAGCGTGATGGGAACCCGATGAGGCCCAGAATGCTATTTTTCCACACAGTGGAACTCCACAGTCGCCGCCGGGCATTCCCATCGCATTCCCATGGAGTTCCAGAGGGCACCATTTCTGAGAACGCTTTGAAACAGTTCCCAGAAATGGTGCCCTCTGGAACTCCATGGGAACATGATGGGAATGCCCGGCGACGACTGTGGCGTTCCACTGTGTGGAAAAATAGCGTTCTGGGCCCCATCGGGTTTCCATCATGTTCCATGTGTGGCCCCGCGCATGCACATTAGAATTCACCAGGGAACGTTTTAACCCCGGTGTGATAAAGTGTAATAATTTGATAGTATATACCCAACTATCTATGTATGTGTATCTTTTATACAAGTAGAAAAAACTTATTTATTTATTTTGGAAAAAACCAAAGACAACACTCCTTGCTTGCATACAGTTTTGAGGTAATCTGTTATCCAGAGAACTTGGTAGGTTAATCCTGTGCTTTATTCTTGGTAGAATTGGACCTTTTCTCTTCATAATATGCACTAGAATGATATCATTTAGTTTTGGAGCAAACTCAGACCTTGGAAATATTACTTTTTTTAGATTAAAGCTCCAAGAGCCTCCATACTGTCTAGAGGATTCTGGGAGTTGTAGTCCAAAAAACTAACATTCACAAGCTTTGCATGAACTCTGATGTATTAACAAAAGAAACAAATGCGACACCAGAGATTACATGCATCACAGAAAAAAATAATATTAAACAAAAATAAACCTGCTCTCCTGCCTTGGATGATTAAATAAAGAAAAGCACCTGTCCTTATAGTGCTGGAAGACAATGTCATATAAAACAAGGCTGTATTCCATTTAGTCTCCTTGTCACTTGATCCATTTAGCTCAGCCTAGGGATCCTGTGAATTTATAGAAGCTCCCTGCTATCCAGTTTGTTGACTTCTACCCCTGCTGTGAGATCTCCATCTGGCTCTGAAGTGCATAACTCTCTCCCCAAACTTTCACTAATTTAAGGGACTGTCCCATGGAAATCTAACTGCTTCATTTATTACTGTGACAGGGCAGATGGCAATGAGCTTTTTAAGAGACTGCAATGTTAGTGGTGGTAGAACTGCATTATTTGTACCTCATTGATGAATTTTAGTGCTTGTTTTTGTGGGGGAGGAAAGATTCTGACACAGGCAATTAAACTTTGAGCCATCAGCACTTAGTGATGCATCAGAAGTCTGGTGTCGGCAGTATAATGTTGTCATCAAATGGCCTTTCATTAGGAAAGAAAATGTGGAGTTTTAATGGAAATATCAGGCAGATGTTTGGTAAAAGTTATGAATGAATAGTTTTCTAATAGCTTGAATCAGTGGAGTATTTCTGTACTTGTTAACTTAAACCCATTAGTGAAGATATATTATGCAAAATCTAATATCTGCTGACTCTCAATGAGTGGCTTGCTTTCCACAGTTTCCCTATAAATAACTAAGTGGTGTGTACTTAAAATCAAAGAAGTAACTCATCAAGATGACTAAAGGAAGCAAGGTTACCCAAGATTTCATTTTCCAGCAAGGAGGATCACAAGGCAATCCAAAATGTGTTTAGTTAAAATGTACATTGCTAAGACTTATCTTGATGCTTTTCTTTTCTTCAGTCCTTGAGAATATGTTAAAAGCTTTTAATCTAGATTGTTCCTAAAATCCATATGGGCAGATGTGTTGCATATGGAGTGGAATGTTACAGATGTTTTTGGACTGTATGTATACTGTCTCCAGTGGAAACAGTGGAATATATTTATGATCAGAAAACAGAACTAACAATAATTTTTAAAATGAACTAAAAGTGGAGCTCTCCTGTGCACAAGGTCATGTAATATATAATGGTTTAAAGGAATAGCTACACTATTGTTCATGACACCTGCATCTGAGGTTAGCTGATAATGTTACCAGAAAGAAATTCACAACTCAGAGGCATACATATATGCTGATACTGCTGTAATATCACTGTAGTCACAGATGCAGTGTAATTGCATCTCATGTTCCTATTAGTACTGGAAACATCCATAGGGAATTTGCTAAAATGTGGTTTCCTAAAGACAGTGGAACATCATTTTTAAAATCTAAAAATATAGCAAGTACAAGAATGAGCTATTCAAAACTAAGTTTTTTTTAATTGATTGGAGATTTCTTAAACCTCTTGCAGTGAAATCAACAAGTCTTTTATGGGATTATGCTTATTTACATAAAATTCTAAACTGCTCAGTCACTTCTTCATTCCAAGCCAGAGCATATACTGTACTATAGGATCTTGGGCATGGACAGAGGAAGCATGTCCCTGTTGGTGCTCTTGGACATCTCAGCGGCTTTCGATACCATAGACCAGGGGTAGGCAACCTGCGGCCCGTGGGCCGGATGCGGCCCGGCAAGGCCTTGGGACCGGCCCCAGCCCGGTCCTACCGCCGATTGCCGCCGATTACCTGGCCCAGGGAGACCTTGAAACAGTAGTACACGCTCTGGTAACCTCTCGATTGGATTTCTGCAATGCGCTCTACATGGGGCAACCCTTGTACCACACCCGCAAGCTACAGATGGTACAGAATATGGCAGCCAGACTGGTCACTGGCACTTCCAGGGCCAGTCACATTACACCTGTACTTAAAGATCTGCATTGGCTGCCCATTCGCTTCCGGGCACAATACAAGGTGTTGGTCATAACCTATAAAGCCCTACATGGCTTGGGCCCAGGATACCTGGAGGACCGCCTCTCCCCATACATTCCGCCCCGCACCCTCAGAACATCTGGGCAGCAACTACTGAGGGTCCCAGGGGCTAGACTAGCCTCCACAGCAAGGAGGTCATATACCATCGTCGCCCCGGCCCTCTGGAACACGCTGCCCATAGAGCTCCGCTCAGCCACCTCCCTGGCCCAGTTCAGGAGGGAGTTAAAAACCTTCCTGTTCCGACTAGCATTCCCTGAATCAATTTCCAGTTAGTCTTCCCCCCCTTCGACAGCAATGGTAGCTGGTTGATGGGGTTTTAGTATTGGTTTTAATAGTTTTGTGTAATGTACGGCATTTTAATACATGTATTTTATTGTATTGTTATCCTGTTGTTCACTGCCCTGATCATTGGAAGGGCGGTATACAAATAAAATTTTTATTTTATTTATTTATTATTCAATTATGGGATGGTCAGTCCTCTAGCCAAAACACACTTCACCATCCAATGAAATCTCTTTTTGTCCAAAGAAATCTAGTAATTTGGCTTTACAGAGCTGCAGATTAGGTTTAAAGAGCCTACCCCAAAGGAACCATGCTTACTCTCCCTTTCACTTTCTCCCTCGTTTCTTCTGCCTATCCTTCTTCCCCTTCAGAAAGCTAATCACCCATCAGCCAGTTTTGCAGAAAGTGGCCAAAACTGAGGTTGGTTATAAAGAGAAAAGAAAGGGAAGGGAAGAGGAAAAGGATGTGCCTGCAGGAACTTTCCTGAACAACTCCTTCTGTGGCAAGCATCATCCATTACTTACCACCAGGTGGCTTCCAGATGAACAGCTCTTAGTACTATCAATCAAAATATATTATTTTAATACAACATTAGACATGTTGCCCATGAGGCAAATTCCAAAATCCAAATTATAGTCATATCTTCATTTGGATAATTAAAAAGGCAAACAATAAAATCTAAGATCTCTGTTCCGTCTGTCCCTTCTCAACTGAGTTTCTGGGCTAAGGAAAAAAAAAGGAACACAGAAGAAATGATGAGAGAAGGTTACAAATGGGAGAGTTACAAATGGAAGATGATTATGTCTGCACCCCTTGTGCCCATAAAATTCTGTTAAGGAGGCAAGGTAATTGCTCAATAAAAACCTTTACTGAAAGCATCCATTATATACAAGCAGCTTATAGTACAGGGTAATTCTGACCGTTATTGCCTGTTTTTGTCATATGACAATGAGATGAGGAGTGTAAACAAATAAAGAGGTCCTTCTTCATGTATCTCATTTAAATTTGGGAGCAATAAGTGCTTTATTCCCAGAAAATGCCTGCCCATTTACTGGCATGAATCCACCAGCCCTGTTCCTTTCATTCAGGCCAATCCTTGTTCTTGCCTTCTGAGTCTTCTGGAAATCTTTCCCTTTTCTTCCCTATTGATTTATGATCCATTGACTAGCATCTGTGGGTGGCTCAAAACATCTGGGGTTGCAATCCTTCCTTGCATGTCCTACACTCTTTTTGTACACAATAGAACACAGATCAAAACAAGAGAATGGTGTTCAGAGACAAAAAGCACAGCATTGGCAAATGAATAAAGGAACTCTTTAGCATACGCAGTCATCACGCACACTCAATTAACCCCTTCCTCCCTTGAGAAAGATGGTATGGCATTGCTCTTGGGCCTTGTTTTGTCAGGCTGTGGATTGAGGGGGGGGGGACTCATAGGATGTTTACATCATGTTTCATTTGATTAATTTGATTCAGGGAACATTAATTTTCTAGTGGCTGATAAGCCTATCACAGCTAGCTGTGAATGTCCCTGTCTCCTGTTTGGTGAACTTGTAAATTGAAACATGGTTTACCCAACAAACTGTGGAAGAATTATTTGGAAGGAAGTAAAGGAGAAATTAGGCATTTTAACATACAGAGTATGTAATCCTAAATGCATTTATTTGCAATCCAATCTTGCAAATTTCACCCACATGTTTAACAGGGAAGCAATTGTTTTAAGGGAAGCATAGCTATGAATAAAAGAGAAAGAAAGAAAGAAAGATGTATGTCCAACTTCAGTGCCACAGAATGCAAAAGAACAAACAAACCTTTAAAGTTCTGTAGGCCAACTTCATCATTCCACTGTTAGAAATCATTAAAATAAATAATAATAATCCAGGATTATTGTGCAAGTGATCGTCTCAGCTACAGTGTAAAACTGAATTTTTAGACTGGAAACTCTCTAGGCTGGAGTTATGTAATTTCTATGCTCTTTAAATTTTTAATATTTAATTTTAACAGTCAGCACCTATTTAATGTTACATAATTTCAGGGGTCCTTTTCGTCCATCTAGAAAAATGACTAAATATCTAGGCTTGGGGTATCAGAGGAAAGTCACATGTTTGAACTTGTGTAGAGGGAAAGATATAATATCTTTGTAACTTCTGAAACTAACTTTTTACCACCACCCCCCCCTTTTTTTTTTACAGCTTTTAAATGTTGGCTGCATTCGCATGAAAGGAAAAAATGCTTTCTCCAAGCCTGAGTCATTCTTTAATTTATCAGGAGGGACCATTTCACAAAAACTGCCACTACCAAATTGTTATAATGGGAAATTCAGTGCTGCCTAGAGTATCTGAACTTTCTCAAGGAGTCTCCTATGTTAACCATGTTGCTGAAATCTAGAAAAACAGTTTCAGTTGCATGGTTAAAAATCAAATGACCTGATCTGAGTGCAAAGTTTTTACTGACCTTATGTTGGTAGAACAACAAAAATAACACTCCTGGTCAGTACCACCATCTAAATATGTAGTATTAGGGCAGGTTAAGAATCCTCCTGCTCTATCTATGCCTCCACATGATCTCCTTGCCACATCACTTGATCTGTCTTCTAGCAAAATGCCTTCTCGGGAATCAGCTTGAATGTATTGGTTCACCCAGTCTGTATAATATTAAACTATCTGTAGGTATTGCCAGGACATGATTAGGTCAAAAACCTGGGCTTCGAATGATCAACCAGATGAAATACTGGCATATATTTTTTCTTATTTTATTTTATTAATTTTATTAATTTTATTATTTTCATTATTCTTTATATTATTAATTTTTGCACACTGGAAGAAAAATACTGGAAGAAAATTAATTCATCTGCCCAGAATGTTTGGGAACCCATTCCCTTCTCTGATTGGCCATAATTTTAACTATCAAATGATTGCAAGGGTGACTAGGAATAAAATATTGCACTGTGGAGGAGTCCTGTTTCTCCCCTCCATTCTTCTGAACTCTACACCAACACCACCATCTTTGATCAGCTAGCTTTCCATGGTCTTCGGCATGCTCGGTTTTTACTGGCTTGTTTTTCTCATCTCCTCCACTAACACTTCCTTTCGGTACATGAACTGTTTCATTTTGGCAAGATGTATACTTGCCAAATGAATCTGCTGTTATTATATACACTGGGATTACTATAAGAATTAGAAAGTTTCTTGTGAATACTAAATAAATGTACTTACTGTACTGCATATCATTGAAGCAGTTGACATAAACTGCACTATCTAATTACAGAAGATTTTGTGTATTTTTGTAAAGCTTCTGTAATACTACTGATGTTTATATTGCAATAATTAGTATCCATTTCCAGCTGTAGCTGGATAGTCCTGATTTTCTTTTAAAATAAACACATCTGAAATTTATTTTCTGCACTAATTGAATCATAAAACAAACTCTGTACCGATATTCTCTTACTTATTGGCAACTACAAATTCAGCCACTGCTTCAGCTTTTAGAAGAAAGCAAGGTTGTAAGTTAGTTAGCCACTAAGTCTAAACCAATGTTTGGAAAGGAACAAATCCCTAAAGAATTCATATTTTATCGGTGGCAGAGTTTGCACATAGAAGGCTATAGGTTTTTTAAAAACCCTTTTCAAAAGAACCTTGGCAGAGTGAAAACTTTGTTTATCCAAACAGTAGGATGAATTAATCCACTCACTCCCTCTTGAAGGAAAAGGGCTATGTCTGAACAAAATTATCCGTCACCCCTGTTGCATCCTAGGCCTTTGTTGCATATTTCTCTCTTAAAGAAGAACTGCTTACAGTATCTTGTTCCGCTTTGAAGCTAGTTCAAAGGAGAGAAGGAAGATCTTATTTTAGCTCTTGTTAGCCTGAGTCTACATGACTCTATGCTTTTCATATGGATTCCTGGCTCTTTCTGAAAGGAAATTATTAATTGAGAGACTGTGGGATTGTATCTTTTTCACTTCTTTTTGTGACATCTTAGCTAAGTGTCTCATCTCAGTGTTCAAAGTCACAGATATAATTTAAATCCATTGTGTTTACCTAAGTGGGGCCATGTTTGACAGGATGCTGAGTGCTTATCAGTTGTTACAAGGAGGTGCTGAGCACCTGGTGACCAGGAGTCAAACCAAAAGTGAAGTATGTCCCCAAAAAGGAAATGTTAAGATATTTATTATCAGAATGTGGAAAAGACTTCAAAGAATGTGATTTCCCACCCCCTGCCTCAACTCACCCCAAAGGAGAAAATGACTTCTTTGAAATGTCATGAATAACAACCTGTACTTGAAGGAGAGTATAAAGCAGCTTCTAAAACTTTGAAAGGCCCTCTAAACAAAGTCATGCTTGCTTGCCTCATTTTCAAGTGAGTGGAGTTACATACAATACTATCTAAAGAGGAGAACCCGTGGCATTAAAGTTCAGAGTTTAAGGTTGCCTGTTGAAAGCAAATGCTACTTCTTAGTGAACCAGAAAATTGTCTGTACAGTCTTCTTTATAGTGCCACAAGTAAAATGAAATAATTTCTATTTAAAAAAATAATGGCTGGAATTCACAATTACAGCTACAAATGCATAACCTAGAATTAGTTAATATTCACAGTCACTAAATATTCGACAGTGTGGGGAATAGGATTATGAAAGTCCACCAATCTTGATTTACCTTCGAAAAAGAGGAAGGATGTGAAAACTACATGCTTTGGTTATGAACGAGATGTAAGAACACAGAACTGGAAGCAACAAGTTGCAAGTAATATAACTAACCTTAACATATTGCTTTTGGAGCAGGGAAACTGACACTTTAAAAGAAGCATAATGACTACAAACCACAGCCCTTTCCAGACAGGCCTTTTAGTACGTACTGTGTACGTACTAGGGTTGCCTGGGGGTGTCTCTTTCAGATGCCCCCAACCCTAGTATGTACACAGTACGTACAAAATTGCAGTGCCCATTCTACATGGGCGCTGCCATTAGAACGTCACGACCGCATCGCCTCCAAACGGAGTGGCGCGGATGTGATGTCCTGGCGCCATGGAAGGAGCTCCATTTTGGAGCTCCTTCTGAGTTTTGTGTTGCTGGCACAGCCTTTACACGGCTCTGCCAGCGACACAAAGGAGAAAGGGGCCGAGTGGCCCCTTTGTCCTTTCCCCGCTGCTGTCAGGGTGTCCTTGGTGCTTGAAGCCCCAAGGACACCCCTTTCCAGGCCATGGGAAGCGGCCTTTTGCTGCTTCCCGCGGCCTGGAAAAACGGCGGATCAGGGCTTCAGGGCTGCTGCTGTGGCAGCTGAGGCCCCAATCCGTTGGGGAAAGGGGCGGGTACAGGCCACCCCAAAGGGGTGGTCTGTAACGTGCCCAAGCTACTCTGCTAGTGTAAGGGTGCAATAGGTAACTTTTTCTACTTACTTAAAAAAATACCTTTATAAGGCATTTTTAGAGTTGAATTTTTCAGGTTTTATGCTATAAATTCTAATCCCCCCCCCCAATATTGGAAAATAATACCAAATCAATAAGTAATAGAAAAGAGTAAGCCCTTACATTTTGA
This sequence comes from Sceloporus undulatus, assembly GCF_019175285.1. Classification (NCBI taxonomy): domain Eukaryota; kingdom Metazoa; phylum Chordata; class Lepidosauria; order Squamata; family Phrynosomatidae; genus Sceloporus; species Sceloporus undulatus. Next base: position 109,350,732 of record NC_056524.1, on the reverse strand, counting down.
TGATGATGATGAAAATGTACACAACAGTGGCTGTGACGTCAGTGGTGCAATGAATCTACTCTGGGTTTTTCTCTTGACTTTCAGGAATGCTGAAGCTGTTTTGAGGATAGCATTCAGCACTTTGGACACCTTTCTTAAAATTAAGACTAAAACCTGGAGCAGATTCAATGGCCCAGTAATACTGGAGCACTTGGTTCTACCTATCATAGGGTTTATACTTTGCAATGAGTAACTGCAATAAATTACTTTTTAAAAGTAACTTTTTAAAAGTCTCTCTCCATTTTTCACCCTGGGAACCCTAAAGTTTCTATAGAGGGGATAAATGTTCATATCAGAACAAGCTGTTCTATTAGACACAGGGAGGCGGCTTGCTTCAAGTGTCAGATCTGGAGAACCCCTTAAAGAACATTGCATTATCAATTATTTAGTTTAATATTATTTTTAAAAATTGTTAGTGAGATCTGCATCTGACTGCAAAATGTGATGGGCCCCACAGCTTTCCTCTGCCTAAAAGGCTGGTGCGCTAAACACCCCCAGAGCATGGTTTGAAAAAACTGCCTGAACGTCATTGCAGCTAGAGGTCAGGAATCCTTGAAGTGACTGAAAATGCACAGGTGAAAGCAATCAAACGTCAAGTCTCTCATTCACCATGGAGAATCATTTGGGTCATAGCAGCCCTGTGCTCAGATTTTCAGGCAGAGGCTCACATTTCCCAGGTGTGTGACTTAGCACAGATCTAAAATAACAGAAGTAATCACAAGGCATTAAGGTTCTCATAAAGGCAACCTTCACTAAGTGCATGTATATCTTAATACATATGCTCTAATCTGCTGGGGTGCATGTCTGGCTATGAATTTCTGAGTCTTAGCAAAAGCAACTTGAAGGCAATTAGGGAAAAGAGGTTTCCAGACTTCAAGTCAAGGAGTAGAACGTGTGTCTGTTCTGGTGTGGTTGGTCTGCAGCTCCCATTGGGCCTAGCCATGGCGAATGATAAAGGAAGCTGTAACCCAGTAACCTCTTCTCCAGTGTCATATCTCAAAAGAGGTGATTTTCTTTCTTTTTTTTCACTGTTTAGTTCTCACAACCATACTTAGAAATGGGAAATATGATGGCATGGACAATCCTAACTGGGCCTGAACAGAGAGGCCAAAATAAAGCTGCTTCGGGTGACTGGAGCACAGCTTTGGTGCAGCTTCTGGCCTCTTAGGATGCATGCATCATTTAAACAGCATACCTCCAAAGTCACCCAAAGCAGTTTTATTTTGGCCTGTCTGTTTGGGACCTTTAGTATTTAGTGATATATCTTTGCATTGGGGAGGATCTTGTCTAGTTTTTTCATAACTTCCCTTCTAAGTCCTTCTGATTTCTCCATTCTGTTCAATGACTGAACAAAATGGGGGGGGGGGGGACACACCTTTATTTTAATTTCTTCATTGTCTACCTTAAAGTTATATAAATAATCTGTGGTCATTATTTTGTTTTCTTAATGTTCAGCATTAAACCTGTCTTTGAAATTTCTTACTTGACTTTCTTCCATAATTGTTTCAAGTATTTGGTATTTTCTGCTAGTAGTATGATATCATGTGTATATCTTAAATTGTTGATATTCGTTTCTCCAATTTTCACACCTCCTTCCTTATCCTGCTCTGTGTATGACATTTTAGCATAAAAGTTAAACAAGTAGGGTGATAAGAGTGCAGTCTTGTATGTCCTGCTTGGCAATCGAAAACTATTCCACTTCCCTGTATTCTGTACTAACAGTTGTCTTGGGTACAGTTTACACATCAGGACAATCAAATATTGTGGTACACCCATTTCTTTAAGAGCAATCTATAGCTTTTTTGTTGTCTATATAATTACAGGTTTTGCTGTAGTCTATAAAGAACAGGCTGATTTTTTAAAATTCTTTGATGCATTCCATTGTTGAATGTATGTTTGCAATGTGATCACTAGTGCCCCTTCTTTTCCTGAATTCAGCTTGCACATCTGGCATTTATCACTCAAAGTATGATAGAAGTCTTTGCTATAGAATTTTGAAGCATGACTTTATTTGTATGAGAAATTAATGCAGTAGTGGTCCTATGGTTACTGCAATCTTTTGTATCTCCTTTTTTGGGGATAGGAATGTATAGTGAGTGTTTCCAATCACTGGGTCATTGTTTTGTTTTCCATACTTGCTGACAGATTTTAGTTAGAGCTGCAGTCAATTTTGTCTCTGTGGACTGAAGCACTTCTATTGGTATGATATCTGTTCCTGTTTATTTATTCCTTTCAATGAGTGGAGTATGTCCTATTGAATTAAATAATTGTTACAGTATTTTACAGAAATTGGATATAGGACTGCATTCTGAATTGTTTATATTAAGCCTAGAGGATGTAAATTTAAGCACTTGTATTCTGCAATTTGCTTAAATTTACACCCTCTGGGATTAATATAAACAATTCAGAATGCAGTACTATATCTAGATTTCTGTAAACACTGTAACAACTATTTAATTCAATGCAGACATTCATGTCAAGGGACAAACTTTACCTTTGCCTTTATTCTGACATGAGTCCCACTCAGTAAGTGGAGCTAGTACAGATAAGCTAGTACAGGATTGCAACCTAAATATTCTTTTAAGCATCAAAAAATTAAATGTCTATTAATTAAATGTAATTATCATGTACATGGCATATACTATTTTAGAAAAAAACATTTTGCTTCTCCACCTACAGAGGTAGGAACCCACCTTTTATACTTGAGAAGTCAAAAACAAAGATCTAAAGCAATAAGCCCAGCATTGTGTGATTCTGTATATATTTTATTTATTCATTTATTTAAATTTTACAAAAACACGCAATATATCATGTTTTATCACACCAGGCATGTATGGCACCACAATCTCATTAGTCTAGCAAATGCAAACATAACAGGTTGGGGACAATCATCCTTACACAGTTCTTCAAAACTGAAGTAGTACTTCTTCTGTCCCCTGCACACCGGTTTCTATAGCACCACTTCCCTGCCCCATCCTTTCCCCAGCATGCCATTTAGTCTGTATTTATTTAATTTTTATTTATTTTTAATGCAATTGTATGATCATGGAATTAATTCAGTTGCAAAATGAAAAGAAATGTGGGGAAATAGCTTGCCTGGGAATAGTGAAGGGGAGGGGGCAGGAACAGAATCACACCAACTCGCATCATGTGATTGTGTGCATATTGGAACTCCTTTGGTAGTTTTTTCACTCTCTCACACTTTCAATAGCGAAAAAACAGCATGATTGGGGGGCACTGGTGGGTTTTGCCCAATAATGAAAAGGAACACTCCAGCAACAGATGGACTACAGACCAGCTACCGAACAGACATGGCATCATGTGATAAAGTACATCCATGGAGGCTGCTATCCTGCTCTAATTCCAGTTTTCTGGCTTGGTGTGATAAAGTCCGTGGTTTAATTGTGATTACAAAACCTGACATAATACCAGCTGTGTGGATTTTCTCTCCCTCCTCTGAAAACATTTCTGGAACTTCTATTTTACATGGAAGTCGGGTTGTATTGAAAAATGTGCTTGAAAACGGGAAGAATGACCCACCCTCCCCAATTTTAAATTTGTTGGACCACGAACGATGGCTTGCTAGTTTGAAGTCGAAGGCTTTCATGGCTGGCATCCATGGTTTTTTGTGGGTTTTTCAGGCTATGTGGCCATGTTCTAGAAAATTTTCTTCCTGATGTTTCACCAGCATCTGTGGCTGGCATCTTCAGAGAATGCTTTGCCTGGAAAAAGTTGGGGGGTATATATATACTGTGTGAGCCTGTGAATGCAGGAGTGATTTGCATGTATTCTGTGCTGGCGAAATGTCAGGAAGAAAATTTTCTAGAACATGGCCACATAGCCTGAAAAACCCACGAAAAACGCTGGCTAATTTGGTTCATTTTGCATCCTTTACTGAATTGTATGGGGGAAATGTCTGCAGTCAGGAAGATGAAGTTAAATCAATCCTGCTGCTTTACAGATTGTTGAGATAGATCCTGTGTTTGGATATGCTGAAAGTAATGCTTCCTGTTTCTCACATGAATGTCTGTCATCCTCAAGCAAGATTTGAATGCAAGTATATTAATTATTTTTCATTTGTTTGTTTACCTTCCTAAGTTCCCAGCCTGAAAGGCTGTTAAATAAATCAGTTTATGTGTTATGGTCACTGTGTATGTTGCCAAGAGATATAAACATATTAAGAGTAATTCAAGGACCTGGGCATAGTTAGCTTAGTGAAGACAAGGGGTGACATGACTGCACTCTTTAAATATATCAAGGGCTGTCACAGAGGGCAGCCTCAGAGGGTAGGACCTCTACTGGTGCCTCAGAGGGTAGGGCCAAGTCTAATGGCTTGAAGTTATAGTGCAATAGATTTTGCTTGAACATTAGAAGACATTTCTTGACAATAAGAGTGGTTTAGCAAAGGAATCAGTTACCTAGAGAGGTCCCGGGATCTCTTTCTTTGGATGTCTTCAAAAAGTGGTTGGACAGCTATCTGCTGGGGATGCTTTAGTTGGAGCTTCTGCACTGAGTAGGAGTTGGACTCAGTGGCCCATGAGGCCCCTTCCAGCTCTATGATTCTATGACTTAAAAAGGCTATAATAGATCAGGTATAACATAGATCCAAAACCAAAAACTGTCAACTGTGAAGATTCTAGTTCAGATCTCACTTGAACCATGCATTTATTAAGTGATGTAGGGAAGCAACCAATAGTTTCAACTCCCTTGTGTGAAAATAATAATATTGACTGTTTTTATATGGTAGGCACAGTGATTACAAACGCCCACCCAGTGTAATTTACCAACTGCAGAAAATAATAAAATGGCATTGTCTTCCATCATACCATGTATAAAAATATGGGTGGAGAGCAGTTAAATTCACATTCGTGTGCATTTTAGAAAACACATATAATTTTTTTTTGTATGTATTTTTGTTTAAGATACATATTCTATGCATATGTTTTATGCATTTCATATGTACATTTTCCTGATAGACATATTTTTGTTTGAAACTTTCCCTAATGTACACTTTTTTGATATTCTTGTTGAGCCAAAAACTGCACTGCAACATTTAGAGAAATATGCAGTCTAAAGGGAGAGTCAGCATGGTGTAGTGGCTTGAGTATTGGACTGTGACTCTGGAAGACCAGGGCTTGAAACCCCATTCAGCCATGGAAACCCCGAGGTGATGTTGGGCAAGTCACACTCTCTCAGCCTTAGAGGGAGGCAATGGCCAATCCCCTCTGAACAAATCTTGCCAAGAAAATTTCATGATAAGTTTGCCTTATGGTCAAAAGGCACACAACAACAGTTGGTATTCCAGTTTGTATATTAATCCAGCAAATACAAATTAGGTTGGTTTGCTTAAAAATACAAACCAAATAACAGTTTCCCACTGCTCGCTGAGCTACTCTAAGGCAAAGGTTACATTCAAAGTGGGAAAGAAGGAGGTAAACCAGGAGTCTTTCACCACCACACAATTATAACACTATGATTCCACTTTAACAGCTATCACAACATCCTATGGAGTTTAGTTTACAGAAGCTCATTTAGAATTCTCAGTCAGAGAGCTCAGTCAGTTAAAGTGAAATCATAGCATTATAATTGTGTAGTGTAAAAGGGCCTTAGGGGAGAAAAGAAGTGATCAGTGTGTGATTGGGCACATGGCATGAACTACAATCTTTTTAGATTGTAAGCCTGAGGGCAGGGAACTGTCCAATTAAAAAGATTGTATGTACAGCGCTGTGTAAATTTACAGCGCTTTATAAATAAAGGTTAATAATAATAATAATAATAGTAATAATATGTCTCCTTATCTTAACTTCAGATTCTAGGTTTGTTCTTTTCTGTTCTTGGTTTTGAAAAGTCCTGCTGCAGGCATATGTTTAGAAGGAGCTGTAGATAACCCTTTTAATAAAGCTGTTACATTACCAGTGCCTAAATAGGTAATCAAGGTTTTAACATAAAGATCTGCAAAGATGACAAACGTATTCATGTGATGACATGAAGTAAGTAGCCAAATATTTAGGGGGTGACTTCTCCTTTAAAGTAACACAAAAACGACTGATCTTACTGTCCAATGGTACATCAGCCAAATACTCCATTGTACTAATGTCTGTTTATTCACAGCAGGATCTCCTTCCCCATCTACCTCTTTGATTTCTTCATATAGTTTGTGTGTGCATGCCTTTTTTGTAATCCATCTATGAACAGACTCTCACTTATGACAGTCCTCAGGTAACAGCTTGCAATGGGCTGGAATCAACCCATAAAAATACAATGTGTAATCTTGAGGACTTCCTGTACAGGAAGGCATTAAGTTCAGACCAAATGGCACCAAGCAAACAATGTGACCTGCTATGACTTAGTAAGAATAAACAAACCAGGTGAAGAGTTAACTTTTTGCTAAGGATTTTCGCAGCAATTTCAAAAGGATTAAGAGTTAGGTCCACTGAAAGTGAAATTACAATTTGTTTCCACCAGAATTAAATAACTCTGTTCACTGGTTTGTTCAGGAAAGTGTTAGATTTCCTTCTCTAGGTTAGAGATACAACAAAATAATATCCCACTCCTTTAACTTTGTAATTTTTAATTGAGGCATTGCTGTCAGCCATGAATTTCAAAGCCTAATGAAACAATAGTCATGCTTCTAGTTTTTCTGTGCTGCATAGTTTCATCTTTAGGTTACAGTTAAGTGGCACTTGCCCCCACCCTGACTTTTAGTCAGATACTTAAGGACTGCTGTACTTTGTCAGATTTCACATTATGTTGCTTGGAAAACTGCAGTTGTGGGAAAGTATTGCTCTCAATATTACTCCTGCTCTCAGTTCCCCTGTTCTCTGCCCAGTGGATCTCCACTGAGTGTAATAAGCAGAAATCGGTGACTCATAGACCAAGCTTTTTTAAAAGGAGTTTCCCATTGTAGCAAAGCCCTTGTAATCCCAACAGAAATTCAGTACCACATTTCATTTAAGAAGCAGCTAGGCTTCATCAAACCAATGATCCATTTAGTCTGCATCCAGACTTGGAGAATAGCCAGATCTAGCTGCTGCAAGATACTTTAAAAGCACAACACACTGATTCCATCGCTCTCATTACCTTTCCATATACTTCCAGGTTCCCAACATCTTAAGAGATATTAAGGATACCAGAAGCATTCTGTACAAAGTCAGTATCTTCACTCTTGAGACACTCTGACATGTCACCTGGTGTTGGTTGCCAAAGGGCAGAAGCTCATTCCCTTATGTATGACCATTCTAGTAAGAAACATTACCAATAATAGAAGACATTCTAAATTACAACCTCCTTAACTTAAAGTTCTTGGACAAAAGAAAGATAATATTTTGGAACTAGATTTAGAAATACAAGAATTACATAAACTACAACATCCAGCATGGTTCTAGTGTTTTGAGTTTTGGACTAGGACTCCAGGAAATCCTAAGATTCCACCAAACCAGTTTGAATCCCCACTGAGCCACAGAAACCCATTGGGTCACCTTGGGCAAGTCACTCTCTTTCAGTCTAAGAGGAACTCAGTGACAAACCTCCTGTGAATGAATCTTGCCAAACCAGCCCTTTAATAGAGTCACCATAAGGCAGGCTTCACTTGAACACACATAACAAATGTAGCCTCCCCCCCCCCACAAACCTGTTGTCTTCTAACCACTAGACACAATATTATGTCCATGATACTAATGGAACTTCCTTCTCCTCCCCATTACACTTCTCTCTTTGCAATTCTGAAAAAGTGCTCTGGAGGGTTCCCCCACTCCAGGCCAGGTGTTAAGGGTGAAAGGGGGGGCTGCAGGAGGGAGAGACAAGTGTTCCCCTGTGACTTGGTGGAAAACAGTCTCCATTCATGGAGGTCACATTGTTGGGTTCTGGCTCTGATGTTTTGATCTTCAGCTTCCACTGTTATGAACCATTGGCTTTGTCTGCTGGGACTGAAGGAAGTGAAAGGCAAGAATATCAGAAGGGCACCAGGCTGGGGGAGGCTGAACCACAAGATTATTTTGGAAATCTCTGTGCTTCTTTTTTATTTTCAGTTGATAAAAGCTGTTGTTTGTTAATTACACTTGATACTCTCTAGTCTCCCAGTACTTTCATCATGACGTTAAATAGTAAACAGTGGTTTGCCATTCACTTTCTTCCATCTTGGACACAATCTTGTTTTCATCAGTCATCTTGTTATCATCTCTTATCTCAGAGTCCAAATATCTTTCCCTGTGTAGGAGACATTCCAACATATTGATTGAAACTGCCTGCAAAGGTTCATGTGAATAAAATTTCCTACAATACGTAGAGCGATCTTGTAGCACTTTTGAGACTAACTGAAAGAAAGAAATTGGCAGCCTGAGCTTTCGTAGACTTCAATCTACTTCCTCTGATATATTTGAGGAATGCATCTGAGGAAGTAGACTGAAGTCTATGAAAACTCAATCTGCCAATTTATTTATTTCAGTTAGTCTCAAAGATGCTACAAGATCTCTCTACATACTGATTCTACAGACTAAGATGGCTATATCTTTGAATTTTTTTTTACAATGTCACCTTTTTTATCCATGAAATAGATAGGGCATATAACATTGCAGTCTTGAGCTCCATGTGCCAGATTTGAGTAGTTCCATGTAATGATGACAGTGGAAAGTACTTAGGTTTTAAAATCCCGCTGCAGTCACTATACATGTTGCTGAATGTAGAGGTGTAACTGCAAGTATGCTGTTGAACACCTGCAACCCATTTCTTGTTTTCAATCATGCTTGATTTCTTCATGTGTTGAGCTTGTTCTTACTTTTCCACAAAAGCACTCAACAGCTGCCTTACTCCCCCCTTTTCCTCCCCCTTAATTTTGTCATCTACAAATCCTGGTGCTATTTTATTAAATATAGGGCCTGAACAGACAAGCCAAAATAAAGTTGCTTCGGGTCACTTTGGAGGCATGCTGTTTAAATGAAATGAGCATCTTAAGAGGCCCAAAGCTGCACCAAAGCTGCACTCCAGTCCTTAGGACTAGAGGATGGCTTTTGTGTGGCTTCCAGCCTCTTAGGATGCATGCATCATTTAAATAGCATACCTCCAATGTGACCTGAAGCAGCTTTATTTTGGCCTGTCTGTTCAGGCCCATTATTTGTCATCTGAAAATACAGACCTCTAGTCGCAAGGTTTTGCACTATGAAAGCACAATGATTTGCCCTTTTGTACAGCTTTGGCATTCTGTTTAAACCTGCCTGCCTGCAGTGGTTCCAGTTTCGATATATCTTATATCTTCATCTTTGCCATTTTTTAACACTTTCAGTTTTTCCTTAATATGCTCCAAAGTGAGTCTTTCCTTCTCAGCCAAGAAAATCCAATGAAATTCATGGGGTCACCACAAGTCAACAGGTAACTTGAAGGCACATACACATATACACACTGAAGGTGTGAGTGCCAGGGAGTAACACCCAGATTTTATAACTAGATTCAAATCCAAGTAATATATCACTCATATATAATTTAGTCAAATACAGCTCCCTGGGTCAGTTAACCTTCCAGCTGGATGTGACCTGGCTGCCTCTGGCCTAAAACCAATTCCTGGTCCTAGCTAGAGCAGAACTGTTGAATCAATTACTGAATGATATGCCAACAGTTATATAAATCCTATTGATTTAACAGACCTATTCTAGTTAGAGTTAGCAACCCAGTTGGATATCCTTGATATCCAGTCCATTTTGCATCCACTCCCATTGCCACACACTATCATCTTCCCACCTGCTTGATTGCCAAGATCAATCCTGGAGAGGAAATATGAAGTAGGATTGAGCAGAGCTAAGATACAACATTTCATCTTTGCCAAGTCAGAGAAAGAAAAAGATTTCAGTGCTTGTATAGCCCTCATTCATTCACAGAACATATAATATAGTAGTAGGGATATGTTCTCTACTCCACCTCCATGTGGAGCAAGGACTATATATACATTCTGAAAGTTTGTGCATAATTATAGATTGGAGGAGGGCCAATAAATTCAGACTCAATCCAGTTGAGAGTGACTATTGTTGGAGGGTGATTATTATTATTATTGCTCAACTGTACAATCTTTTCAGAGGGGATTTCCCTTCCCCTAATTTTCTTTGGGACCAAAGGACCACTTATGCCCACTGTGACCCACCCTGTGATGTAGCATCCTTTCCCAACTAAGTCTGAAGTAACCAGAACTCTATTTCCAGTTTATCCTATGACAAGACACAGGGCTATATGATAATGTGGCTATAACAAAGTATATGGGGGCTCCATCTTTTGTTATGAAAGGGAATTGCTTATTTCTGGGACCATGAAAAAATGGCAAGGCAAAGTAAATCAGATCCCCACAATCAATCTCCATGCACTTATGTGGAATTTTTTTAAAAAAAGTTTAATCCCAAGAAAACTAGGCTTCCCACTAAAATAAGTGTCCTTGTTGAAATTTCCCTCAATACATTGACTTCCTCTCCAAGACAAAGTTTACTTTCCCAAGTTATCTAAAAAGAGTCAACTTGCCGGTTTTCCTGTTGGTACTTTTTCCTCTCTTTATATAGATTGAATGTTGTAAACAAGCTCCTGCTGTATAATGCTTTTGGTTTTAAGGGAGATAGATTACTTCAAATGTACCATGATGGAACTCTTGCCCCAAACAAATTAACTTTGAAATTAACTCCCAAGAAGGAATGTTATTTCTTGAAACCAAGGAGGGTTCGCCCTTTCTCTCTGTCTCTCAGTGCCTTTGCAAACCAGCATCCCAATGGTTTACAAAAACAGGAAACAATTTTCACAGTTCATTCACGCAACCAGTGAAATGTGAAATAGGCTAGGTTAAAAACTTGGACCTCCTTTGTGTCACATGGTAAAAGTGTTCACATAGAGCTCTTTTAGAGAGAGATAAGCACTGATGCATCCCTTGAGTAATAGTGCTTATGTTTCCCATTCCACCAGTCACATTTTGAGAAATACAAGGGAGAAAAAGTGTGTATACAGACAATATTCTAGTATTATTTTCTACCACTTTCCTTTCCTTTCCAGGATTTGAATTAGTATCTTCTATAGAGGAAGACTGCTTTTTTCCTCCCATGACTGGTGATTATCAGACATTAGGGAAAAAAGACTTCTCACAGCTCTCAGTGCGGACTAGTACATACCTGTTTGCCAGAGCACTGTAAATCTACACCCAAGATCAGAGATGGATACGACTGTTACTATGATGGGAAGCATAATCGTACACTTTTTTTCTGATCTCAGAATTCCAGTGACCTGAATATAGTAATAGAATACAGTAAACTGAGCCATACAGATTAGAATGATCACAGAAAATGCAAGTTAATTAATGTTCTTTTGGAAGAAGGATTTCTGTCCCTATAATTTCCTTGAGTGACATTTCATACCAAATCATGACATTTGTCCCTTAAGAGTGAATTTCTCATAATGGAAAGAAAGAAAGAAAAGAAAGAAAGAAATCCACCAGCCCTGACAATAGCCAGTGCTTGGAGCTTATGAGCAAATGAATTAAGCACAGTCTATGGTAGATTTAGGAAAGGTTTTCCTGCCTTGTCTACTTCAATGCCATTCTTGTCAGGCCCATTTCATTTAACACTTTTTATGGCATACACTACACATAGGTTTCCAAGTACTTCAGGAAAAAAAAGCAGGTGCTGTGATGACTTCTAAGACCACAAAAGGATCTGGTACAGCCTTGCCTGAATAGACTTTATTCTTTCTGTCAAACTAGAAAGAGCTTTTATTACTAGAACCGGCATTTTCATTTCCAATAGCTAGTTGATCATTTCTATTTTAGACTCTTGTTGATCACATATGGTGATGTGCCCCCCTTCTCTTTTTGAATGCAAGCAAATAGTCAGTTTCATGGGCCTCTGCATTCTTACATTTTGCATTCCTGTCCATTGCGTCAGTGTTAGAAAATGAAGATGCAGTGTGATTAAAGCATCAGTGGTTTGCTAATTTGATGGAATGTTCAATCAGGTATTGAGCATATGCCTGGGAAAACATTTTCTAATTATGAACAGTGTAGTTAGCAAGGATTGGGCAGCAGGGGAATGTGTTGGGACAAGCTCAGAAAGAGTCTGTAACATTCCTTTACAACTAGTATGGTAGGGGTGAGGGACATGCAATGCTCCAATATTTTGGGATGCCACTTCCATTATCCTTCACCATTGGCAATGCTGACCAGGGATGATGAGAGTTGCAGTTCGACAACATGGAAGGCACACATTTCCTACACTCACAATATGGCACAGTGAGCATTGTTTCATTGTATCAGAAGTCCCAATGGGGTTCTAGCACCCAGTACTCAAATCTCTATTCACCTATGGAGATTATAGGGACTTTCGCCCATTTACTATCTCTCATCCTAATCTACAAACACAGGATTGTTGCGAAAATAAAACAAAACAATGTCCATTTTATGCAACCTTGGGGGAAATGGTAATAAATATATAAATACACACTGTTTAACTTCTTTGGATTGATTTACATTATCAAAGGGTTCATCCAGAAGGGGAAAGAAGGCTCTGAAACTATCAAGACTTTCCAGTTCTTTCGATTTTGATTTTACCTGCACATTCCCAGATCTGCCTCCAAACTCTTTCTTGAAATATTCTAGGTTTCTCTCTTTCACCACCTTCTTCCTTCTCCTCCAGCTGATCATGTGACACATCATTTCAGAAATTGATTTTCACCAATTGCCACTGAGATTTTATTATTAGTGTTGTTCTGGAGTTATAGCCAAAGTTCTACCCAGTGCTTTACCAATATTACACCAGTTAAACATTAGGATCATTTTGTTTTGGTGCAAAATTCCTCTTTCCCTTGCTTGATCTCTGTTGAATCTGTGTCCAGGAAACAATAGCTGTGTTTTATTGATGTCTGCCATCTTAGGAGCTTATTGGGCACACTTTGTCTCCATTCTGGGAATGGGCAGGGAACATGCATGGCCGAGTGAAAAAGGAGTTTATCACATGCTAAACTGTCAGCAAGGCATCCTGTGCCATTGCTAACCCTAACCTATCCCCAAGCTGGGCTGAGGTGCGTGAATTTTGCTCAGCCAGAAAGCTTTCTTGCTCAGCCAGAATCTTTCCAGCAGAGCAAAATTCACACCACTTGCCTGCCTCGGGGACAGTTTAGGCTTTGCAATGGTGTTGCCAACAGTTTAGCATGCAATAAACTCTGTTGTCACTCGGCCACGCACGTCCCCTGCTCTTGCTTAGAATGGAGATAAAAGCGTGTGTGATAAGCTCCTTAGATAGTTCAGGAATAATACACATGATTACCAAGTTGAGATACATTTAATTTTGGAAAGTATTCGGTTAATTTAAACTGACCTGGGAAGTAGGAGTGAAAATCTTGCTAATACAGGGAATTTCCAGAAAATACTCTGGGATGAAGAAAACATCATGTGGCTCTCCAAAATAAAGTCAGAATAGGAACAAAACCTGGGACTTTCAGATATTTTCTTCTTGTCTAGAGGGGTGCATATTCTCCTTGTATTAGACCTAGGGAAATCAAGTGGAATAAGAGCTGGAGAATTTGCAGTACAAATCTTCATATGGCCTTGAGTCCAGTAAGTGGCTTTAGAAAATTCAAAATCTATCATTGACTATACCTGTACTTATTTAATTCAATTTTCCTCCTACCCATTAAGTTCACATGGGGAAGATAAGTAACTAGCTACCTCACATTCTGGTGTTATTGAGATCAAAGTTTATGTGAAGCCATTTGAAGGCTGAAATTCTATATACATTTACCTGGGAGCAAGTCTCTCTGAGCCTAGTAGGATTTAATTTTCACTAAGAATACATAATATTTTACTACACAGGTGCTAAAATTGTTACAGATTTCTCTACCAACACCACACTACAAAAAGGTCATCTGGTGGTAATATCAGCATGAATTATCTGAAGTCACCCTGCTGGGCATAATTTCATCCTAGTGACAACCTGCAGAGCCAGTGTATATTGGTTTTGTGCTATTTTTAAAACATTTAAATTAGGGATGGGAAAAATCATGGTCTTCCAGATGTTGTACTGCAGCTCCCACTGTCCCTCTTCACTGGGTATGCTGGCCAATTGCAGGCCAGCAACTTCTGGAAATTGTTGGGTTTTCAATCTAACAACATCTGGAAAGCCACAAGTTCCCATTCTTGAGTTAAACTAACATTTACCTTAGTTAAAGATAAGTAAAGCCAGGAGGAGAAAGAGGGTCACATAATTTTGCCTTGAGGGCCACATGCAGACTGCCAGCTGGCCTTCCCAAACACTACTTCCATTTGGACTTAGCCTGCCAGGGGCACGTACAGAAAGAGTCAATGTCTTTCCCATAATAAAAGCACACATTCTGAAACTCATATTTCTTTTCTCCCCTGTGAGATTTCTTTCCCTAGTGCCATGCTAATTTCTGCATAATGTATTTCTCTTTGTTTTGCTCTCAATATGCACCCCCTTCCCTTCATAAGGAATTTGACTGGCAACCCCCTGCCAAAGCAAGAAAACAGATTTCAAAGACAGACCTAAGGAAAATTGTTTCTCCTTCTTTCAACAGACATTTGTTGCTTCAGGTGTTGTAGGAAAAACAAACCTTTCAAATGGGCTTGTTCTTAGTATGGGTTCTTATTAAGATTCGCAAAGCAGATCTGATATTGCCTTTCGAAACAGAGCAAGGAGCTTCATCCATATATTGATGTACTCTCCATGAAGAGATTATGTTTTGCTTTGTTTAAAAGATCTGGAGAACCCTTATTATTTTGTTTGCAGAAACACTATAGAGCACATGAAAGGCTGGTGGGTGGGGTGGCATCTTTGGGTTCACTGTTTGATAGCTGTTGACTGCCTTTTTGAAAAAGGTCCATTTGAAAGCTTCTTGCATGATTGAATTGCAACACAGAATGCTCATATCTTAATTTTATTTTCATTTTCTTGGTTTTGGGAAATGATATGTTGTCTTGGGAAGATGGCATTTGTTTGGGTAGAACAAAATTGAGGAAGCATTGCTATGTTAAAGAACTTTAGAATTTCCAGTAAAAAATTTTTTTTGGGGGGGGGGGAACTTTAGAGTTTCTTCTGTTGTTGTGTTATGTGCAACTATATTTTGGGATTTTCTTCCCAAGATTTATTCAGAGAAGGTTGGCCAATGCCCTCCTCTAAGACAAACAGTTGACTTGCACAAGGCAACCCAGTGGGTTTTCATGCCCAAGTGGGTATTCAAGCCCTGCTCTCCCAGGTCCAATAGTCAGACCACTAAATCACATTGGCTCTCCTTTTTGTGTTGTAGTCCCTACCATTTCCTCTGTAGCAATTAATTTTGTTCCTGGCATTCATGGGGTTGAAGAGGATTTTCTGCCCTGGTATATTATATCTGAAAAGGCTTAAATACCCTAAAGATGTCAGATCCCATCTGAGCTTGGAAACTAAGCAGGATCAATGCTGACTAGTACTTGGATAGGAGAGTGTCAATGAATCTCAGGTACTGTAGGCTATTTCAGAGGGAGGAACTGGCAAAACCATTTCTGAGTATCCCTTGCCTATGAAAACCCTATGAAAATTGTGGGGTTGCCATAAGTCAACATGTGACTTGAAGGCACATATGCACATATATTGCATCTAGGCCTTTCCACTATGCCTGCAATCTATTGATAAGAGTGGCTGCTTACATGCATATTAGAACACAGGTGAGAATCATGGAGCCCTCTAGATGTTGTTGAAAGGTAAGCCTTAAGGGTCTTAGGGCTTGGCATAGCCAAAAGTGAGGAATGCTGGGAGGTACAGATCAGCAACATCTGGAGGGCCACATATTCTCATCTGTGTATTTGAACTTGTTATCGCTGTGTGCCTTCAAGTTGTTTCCAACTTATGATGACCCCAACGTAAACCTGTCATGGGGTTTTCTTGGCAAGATTTGTTCAGAGGAGGCTTGCCATTGCAAACTTGTCAGACTGACTGATAGCATGTGACTTGCCAGACTATTATACTAACTGATAGCATGTAACTTGCCCAAAGTCACCCAGTGGGTATACATGGCCAGGGTATGAATCGAATCTTGGTCTCCAGAATTGTAGTCCAACACTCAAACTGCTACACTAGCTTTCTGTATTTGAACCATAGCAAGTCTTATCTGACATGACATCTCTTCCCATCCCCACTGTGATAGGTTCATTTATACTCATTCATTTATTTTTCCTCTCCCAGTTCTTTCAGATCTCCGCCACTATTCCATACTACAGAACATTCCCCCCTCACATTTGTCAATGAAATATCATTTCATGTAATGCTTCCAAGCAACCATGCCATACTATTTCACAAACCACACCCACTTTCATATGATACTGTATGTTAGAAATACATTTATCCGGGCCTTGAATGGTGACAGTACATTTGATGTGGGAACTTCAGATGTCCAGAGAAATAATCCTGTAAAGCAAAGTACTTTGTGTTTCCTTGATGTTAATGCTAGAGTTAGGCCCATAAAATCAAGAGGAAATTTGGCTGG
This sequence comes from Sceloporus undulatus, assembly GCF_019175285.1. Taxonomy (NCBI): domain Eukaryota; kingdom Metazoa; phylum Chordata; class Lepidosauria; order Squamata; family Phrynosomatidae; genus Sceloporus; species Sceloporus undulatus. The sequence goes on along the minus strand of NC_056524.1, from coordinate 109,334,208 downwards.
CAATGGAACCCTTCTGAAGTTGGCAGGCACCCTACATTAATCCCAACTTCTTCTGTTGCTCCTGCTATCTTCTATAATGCCCCCCTCCCCATTGTCAAGTTTTGGGTAGAAATCTTTGTATATTCTGCATTACAGTCAAAGCTGTGTGCGTTTACCTGAGCGTGAGGTAAGCAGTGTGAAAATGGGAATGTAGAGCAGAGTTTAAAATAAAGAATTCACCATTCAGTGAACAGCAAAATACATTTACCTCTTGTTGGCTGGTGGGCTTATGTGTATTTCACTCTGTACTTGATGGCAGCCAAAGATGCTTATGAAAAAGGTTTTAAAATATGAGTCTAAATAAGGGTCCCAAAGAGGCAAGGATAATTATTTGTGCTTGTTAAAGCAAATCATTATCTTCTTCCTGTCCCTGTAGGCGACTTCTCCTTCCAACAACCATGTTGGCTGGCTCAATAAGAGGATTTGAAGTCCAACATATCTGGAGGGCATCAGGCTGGGAAGGCTGCCTTCATTGAGTTCATATTTATGATCTAGGATGGCCTTGTTACAAAATGGATACCAGCAGTCATAGAGTTATAGATTTTGGCTACAACATGTACTAATTCCCAGTGCTTGTCAGATTCTCTCACATCTTCTCCTTCATTACTCTCTTCCTTATATTTTATTTGTGAAGGTCACAAAACTGACAATATCTTTTAAATGAATCATTATTCACACATACAATTGAAAACTAGCACAATAGAGAAGGGAAAATGGGAGAACTACCTGTATCATATACAATCAAATGTTCATTGACACATCAGCATTACTCTTGCAAGTCAGCTACAATATACTATCAGAACAACTCTGCCAATGAATATTGAACTCTGAAATCCCATTGTATTGGAAGTCTATGTTGCATATCAAATATTCGATGAGAAGAACTTGGTGGTGGTGGTAGGATTGCCCTTTTATTAGAATTGTCCAGTTTCAGGTCCTTTTTATCTTGGGAAACATTATTTCAGATTCATTCTTCTCTGTTGGCATTCACGGTTATAAACATTACTGTGATGTTTTTGTCTCCCATGTGATCTACATCACTTTTCTTTGCTGGACATACCATTTTCTAATAATAAATAATAATAATAAAATAATAATAAAATCTTTATTTATACCCCGCCCTTCCAAAAGATCAGGGCGGCTTACAAATGCACCGAAGTGCGAGCAGTATACAATTAAAAACACATTAAAACAACAGCAATTCATAAAACAATAAAAGACCCCATTAGCCCAACCTCACGGCCACGAGAGAGGAGGGAGGCCCACAGGATGTTTAGTCGGGGAATGCCTGATTGAATAGGAAGGTTTTGAGACCCTTCCTAAATTGGGCCAGGGTGGTAGATGAGCGGAGCTCTGTGGGCAGCGTATTCCAAAGGGCTGGGGCAGCTATGGAAAAGGATCTTCTGGCCGTAGCAGCCAACCTAGCCCCAGGCACCTTCAGGAGTTGCTGCCCAGATGTTCTGAGGGTGCGAGGCGGAATGTACGGGGAGAGGCGGTCCTTCAGGAATCCTGGACCCAAGCCATTTAGGGCTTTATAGGTAATCACCAACGCCTTATATTGAGCTCGGAAGCGGATGGGCAGCCAATGGAGATCTTTAAGCACGGGTGTTATATGGCTGGTCCTGGGAGCACCAGTGACCAGCCGCGCTGCCATGTTCTGCACCACTTGCAGCTTCCGAGTTTGGTATAAGGGTTGCCCCATGTAGAGTACGTTGCAGAAATCCAATCTCGAAGTTACCAGAGCGTGTACAACAGTTTCAAGGTCCCTCTGGGCCAGGTATGGGCGCAGCTGGCGAATCAGCCGAAGCTGATAACAGGTGCTCTTGACCGTCGCATTCACCTGAGCAGTCAGGTGAAGGGACGAGTCAAGAAGCACCCCCAGACTGCGCACGGAGTCCTTCACAGGGAGCGTGACCCCATTCAGGACAGGTGGAACCACCGCCATTCCTGAACCAGGGGGGCCTATCGCTAGTACCTCCGTTTTCTCTGGATTAAGTTTGAGTCGGTTTTCCCTCATCCAGCCCATTACTGACTCCAAACAGGCCACGAGAGGAGAGAGGCCATCCCCAGTCACTGCATCAGTCGGAGACATAGAGAAAATGATTTGGGTGTCATCAGCGTACTGATAACCCCGCGCCCCATGTCTCCGGATGATCTCTCCCAGCGGTTTCATGTAAATGTTGAATAGCATGGGGGACAGAATGGCTCCTTGAGGGACCCCGGTTTTAAGGGCCCGCTCGCTGGAGCACACGTCCCCCAGCTGCACCATCTGGGACCTCCCAGAGAGGTAGGAACGGAACCACTGGAGCACAGTGCCCCCGATTCCCACCTCAGCCAGGCGCCCCAGAAGGATACCATGGTCTATGGTATCGAAAGCCGCTGAGATGTCCAAGAGCACCAGCAGGGACACACTTCCCCTGTCGACGCTCAGACGGAGATCATCGACCAAGGCGACCATGGCCGTCTCAACCCCGTGACCCGCCCGGAAGCCAGTTTGAAATGGGTCCAGATAATCCGTTTCATCCAAGACCGCCTGAAGCTGGATCGCAACCGCCCTCTCGATCACCTTCCCCAAAAATGGTAGCAGCGAGACAGGCCGATAATTATTATGTACCAGGGGGTCGAGGGAGGGCTTTTTTAGGATCGGTCTTACGATGGCCAATTTAAGATCCGATGGAAATCGCCCATCCCTCAGAGAGGTGTTAATTATCCGGCGTAACAATAGCGTTACCACCGGTCCCCCCTGGGCTGCTAACCACGAGGGGCAGGGATCGAGAGAGCAGGTTGTTTTCCGAACACTTCCGAGGATCTTGTCCACATCCTCGGTACTCACCGACTCAAACTGATCCAGTATAACACAGTCCACGGAGGCTCTGGACACTTCTACCCTCGGCTCTGCAATAACATCGGCGTTCAGACCTTCGCTTATGCGAGAAGTTTTATCCACAAAAAAGTCATTAAAAAGGTCACAGCAGGCCTTAGAAGGTTCAAGGATCTGGTTCAGGGCAGGAGGGAGCTGAGTTAGCTCCCTGACTACCCTGAACAACTCTGCCGGACGTGACTCAGCGGACGCAATACGAGCACCATAGAACGAATTCTTTGTTGCTCGTATTGCCTCTCCGTAGTCCTTCAACAGCCGGTCTAGGAGAGTCTTGTCGTTTAAGCAAAGGTATTTCCGCCAACGGTACTCTAGCCGTCGCAGAACCCGCTTCCTCGCCCGGAGATCTTCTGTATACCAGGGCTTACGATTGGAAGCGGGCCTGAGAGGACGCTTGGGAGCGATTCTGTGTATAGCCCCAGAAAGACCGGTATTCCAAATACCGGTAAGGGCATCAACAGAGTCGCCGTCATTTCCAACCGCAAGTCCCTCTAAGGTTTCTTGGAACCTCTCAGGTTCCATCAGCCTTCGAGGGTGGACCATCCTAACTGGTCCACCACCCCCGGGGGGGATCTGGGTAGAAGCCTTGATTTTCACCTCTACCAGGAAATGATCCGTCCATGACAAGGGGGAAATATTAGCAATTTCCGCCCACGGATTTTCCGCCTCCGAACAGAAGACCAAATCGAGAGTATTACCTGCACAATGCGTAGGACCCTGTATCAGCTGGGACAGGCCCATGGCCGCCATGGTGTCCATGAATTCCCGAGCCGCACCGGATGGAACGTAGCTGGCCGTGAGGGAGATGTTGAAGTCACCCAGGACAAGAAGCCTGGGTGTCTCCAACATCAGCTCAGCAACCAGCTGTGTCAGCTCGTTAAGGGAGTCCGCTAATGCACGGGGTGGCCGATACACTAACAGAATCCCCAGACTGTCCCTAGCCTTTAGGGTCAGGTAAATACACTCGATATAGGTGGTCTGTCGGAGATGGTTCCTGGTGAGGGACACGGTGTTCCTATGTATCAAGGCCACACCCCCCCCCGCCCACCTAACCTGCGTTGGTCCTTCACCGAGTACCCGACGGGCAGGGCCTGAGCCAACACAGCATCCCCTTCAGGCCCCAGCCAGGTCTCGGTAATGCAAGCCAGGTCAAACTTAGAGTCCTCCAGGAGATCCTGGAGGATGTGGGTCTTGTTATTAATAGACCTGGCATTGCACAGGAGCAGCGACAGGGTTTGTGGCACGGTTGGAGTGACCCTCAGGTCCATCAGGTTGGGAGAGGGACAGGAAGGCGAGATAGATATGATGCATCTGTCCCGTCTTCCCCTGGAACGCAAGTCCCTTCTCCCACCGCCATACCTCCCCCTGCCCCACACTACCTCAATTGGAGCCCCGCCCACCAAGATGTTATCCCCGGCCCAGGCATCCCCCGCATCCCTATCCCTCCCCCACCCTCCTATGGCTGTTAACGGAGCAGGGGTTAGCCACTGTAGGCATCCCCTGCTCCTAAGGCTATTCTAGCCTCCTGAACCCGCTGAGACTGCGCAGCTGCGCAGGAGCACAGCGTCGGAGCTCCCACG
>NC_056524.1:109287978-109329701 GCF_019175285.1 Sceloporus undulatus | reverse complement strand
GTCCGCGGGCGGCACTCCCGGGGCGGTGCGCAGCTGCGCACCTTCGAAACCACCGGGAGGAGGCCGCCCGACAAGGCACAGTCCCAGCAGCGGCAGCGGCGGCGTCGGTGTTCCCTTGGGCGAGGAGGCAGTGGGGGGCGTGTCCAGGAGGGCCGGCTTCCCGGCTTTTGTACCCGCTGCTCTCACCAGCGGGCTCCTCCCAAACTTTCCCCCAGAGTCTTAAAGGGCCCCACTCGCACCTGGCCGCCAATCGCCAAAGCCAGGCCGAGCCCAGAGTCTTAAGCAGGGTCCCCAACGCTGAGTTCCCCAGTCCGCGGGCGGCACTCCCGGGGCGGTGCGCAGCTGCGCACCTTCGAAACCACCGGGAGGAGGCCGCCCGACGAGGCACAGTCCCAGCAGCGGCAGTGGCGGCGTCGGTGTTCCCTTGGGCGAGGAGGCAGTGGGGGGCGTGTTATGAATAGTTGCAAAGATACATAAGCAGGTAGGCAGAACCTGGGCACAGGGACTTATAATAAGCATAAAGGATAAATATTAATAATGAAAACCAGATATCACTACATACACAGTGGTGCCCAGTAAAGTCCCCTCCTAGTTATAAGCCAAGGTAAATAGGTGAGACTTTAGGGCCTGCTTGAAGGCCTGTAATAATAATAATAATAATAATAATAATAATAATAATAATTTGTTTTATTTATATACCGCTATTCCAAAGATCATAGCGGTGAACAGCAAGTAAGCTAATTAGCAAGTAAGCTAATTTGCCCCCAACAGTCTGGGTACTCATTTTAGCGACCTCGGAAGGATGCAAGCCTGAGTCGAGCTTGGGCCCTTTTGCTGGTCTTGAACTCGCAACCTTGTGGTTTCGAGTGAATGGCTGCAGTACAGGCATTTACCCACTGCGCCACCACTGCTGTAATGTTGAGATCTGGTAGAAACTGAGTTGGACAAAAGGTATACCATTTAAGTACTGATTGCCCATTACTGGAATAGCTCTTGCAGGCCAGCACACAAGTAGCCTTTCCTCTCACTGTTGAAATAATGCAATCTGATACCATTTTAATTGCCATAGCGCTATCCTACAGAATCCTGGGCTTTGCAGATTTGTGAGGCACAAACACTCTTTGGCAGAGAAAGCTAAATACCTTGTAAAACTACAAAACCCAGGATTCAGTAGAGTAGAGCTACAGTACTTAAAGTGGTGTCAAACTACATTATTTCTACAGTGTAGATGTGCCCTCAGAATGCAGGCAAATTGGAATGGCTGAAGATGGTCTTCCAAGTATGACAGTGGATAATATGAACAGAGAGAATAAATTCATTACTAGACTAACCCAGTGTGTTTGCCTCAGCCTCTGATGGACGAACTGAGTAATCTTTAGCTCCAATCTAGTTTGTTGAGTTTTCTGGGAGTCAGTAATCTCTGACTTCCATCTCCATGGCAGTTACATTCTCCTTGGAATGCATTGGCATAGTGGTTAGAGTGTTGAACCTGGACTTGGAAGAGCCACATCATAGTCCCCACTGAGCCATAAACCTCACTCTGTGAACTTGGGTCAGTCTGTTTCTGTCACACTAAGGGCCTGAACAGACAGGCCAAAATAAAGCTGCTTTGGTTCACTTTGGAGGTATGCTGTTTAAATGACACATACATCTTAAGAGGCCTGAAGCTGAGCCAAAGTTGTGCTTCAGTCCTCAGGACTGGAGCATGACTTTGATGTGGCTTCTGGCCTCTTAGGATGCATGTGTCCTTTAAACACCACACTTCCAAGGTGGCCCAAAACAGCATTATTTTGGCCTGTCTGTTCGAGCCCTAACTTAACTCACAGAGATTCTGTGAGGATAAAGCAAGTGTTGTATATATTGCCTTGAGCTCACTGGAAGAAAGGTAGGATATAAATGTACTAGTAAATTAATAAATTAATAGTTTTTTTGGTGGGTTTTTGGGGCTATGTGGCTATGTTTTAAAAGAGTTTCTTCCTGACATTTCACCAGCATCTGTAGCTGGCATCTTCAGATAATTCAATTAATATAAATTAATAAATAAAATTGCTCTCAGATATGATAGTCCCAGAAGTCATATTGTGAAAATGGAAACCTTATTAAAAAAACAAAAACTAAACCCCGACTTTGTAGATTAACAAGGAAACACAGAGAGCTTGAAAATATTTTGGTGGGACTGCTACTGGGTATGAGTACAAAGAAGTGGTTTTTTAAGCCCTGGAAATGTCCTTTGGTCTAAATCCAATTGGTAGTCTTAAACAGAACAGACCTGTAGATGAAAGGTACGTGAAAATCTGTGTAAATCGTATTGACTCAATGTGATTTCTCTACTTGTGGCAAGCAATTGGACTGGGACCTTTATGCTAAAGTTGCACCTAGCCTTTTTTTTCTGTAGAGGTTCATTAGCAGAGCTTGTCCTTTCTTTACCCTTGTGTTAATTACATTTTTCTTTCTTGTGTTAGCAGCAGCAGAAGGCTTTCTAGAGGCAGGCCCTCCAGATAAGAGAGCAGGCAGGCGGTAGAAACAGAAAGGCAGAGGAAGAGGAAGAGCAGTAGGGGGTCCCTTCTCCTCACTGGTCCTTCACTACAAGAGCCTGACTAACTTTGTCTTCAAAATGTCACTTTTATTAACTTCTAACCCATCACACCCTCTTGAACTCCAGCTTTATCCAGTGAAGCGGGATGTGTTCTGTGCTTGGCCCCTCCAACCTATGTTTTAGCAAACTGAAAGCAACACAAAAAGTTCACAGGGGAAGCAGTTGGGGAGATGGTGTTAGTGGATAGGGTCAGAAAGAGCTTTTAACTCATCTTAACATTACAGTCCTTTCCCATTTCGACTTTTATCTGCCCATCTAAGCTTTTTGTTTGCTCATTCATCCATTGGTTTAAAAAGCAGAGAGAAAACCACACGTGCTAAATGGTGTGTAAAGAGATTGCATGGGTCCTGCAACACCAAGCACTTTGCTACAATTTTCTCCATACACCAATATTTATCTGAACCAAAATGTATGTGTGTGTGTGTGTGTGTGTGTGTGTGCATATGCTTGCATGCACAGCAGAGAGAGGATAGTCTTGTAGAATTTGTAATGAACTAGAAGCTTTTGGAAAGTTCTGCTAACAAACCAAAAGTTTCTCTGAAATAAAGAGACATTTGACCTGACTAACTTGTATGTACATCTACTGATCACATTTCACATCATCTATTGAGATATAGGTGGAATTTGGTTGTTTAAAAAAGGGCTCAATTATTGGCCAATGTATCATAAGGAATCTTTATAAATGATGCATTGTGTGTCCTATGTTTATATTTTAACTTAATGTGTTTAAATGGGTTTATGTGTTTTAATCTATGTTGTTCCCCACCTCAACTCTTGGTGAGTGGAGGATAAGTTGTCATTGTCGTCATCATCATCATCATTATCATCATTATGTAGAACAGTTCCCCCTACCCCTGGGATATTATTTATTTATTTAAGTCATATTTATATTTTCCTTCACTGAGGAAGTTGTCACAATCAAAATACACAAAGAGTAAAATTATATAGCAAAGCATTCAATCTGTTGAAACAGAACTCCTGACAAGATATGCATTTAAGTATGCATTTATTTATTTATTTATTCATCAACTTCCAGCCATCTATGGCCACCATTGTGATGTACTGTACAATAGATAAAAATATTCTTTATAAACAAATCAAACACTTTAAAAAAATTAAGGACTTATACCATTAAGACAATGTCAAAGCCCAACCCTCCTTTTAAGAACCAAAAGCCATACAAAACACTGCAACGTTGACTGCTCATTGAAGGCATATGTGACCTCAGATAACTGTGTGTGAAATGCACACTAGAAATCAATATCTGTGGAAAGATTCTCAGCAAGTTTAAATGTTCTTTTCATGTAGATGTTCAAAATTAATCTTTAAAATGATTCCATCATTACAGAGATAGTCAGCCCTTTTATTTTGGGAGAGAAGCACGTCCCTGCTCCCCTACTTCAGTCTTAGGACAATATTGCCTACCCGACATTGGCTGCATCTGCACTGCACTGCAGAAATAGTCTGGTTTGACACCACTTTAATGGCCCTGGCTCAATGCTATGGAATTCTGGGAAGTATAGATTGTTGTTGCACCAGAGCGCTCTGCAGCCATTGTCAGGGAGCTGTATTTGACTGGCTACATTTTTCTATGATGTTATCATATTCGTTATTGTATCAGAGAATCATAGAGTTGGAAGAAACCACAACGGCAATTCAGTCCAACCCACTGTGATGCAGAAATACAAAGTCAAGATTTTCCCGACAAATGTATTGTTCCTAATTGGATGAAATCTTGTACATTAGAAGAAATTCTTAAGATGAAGCTGATACAAGGTTGAGAATAGGCATAAAGCTCTCTTGAAGAAATCACTAAGGTAGAAGTAAAGGTGTTTTGTTTTTGTTTTTTGAGTCATGGGCTTTCTAGCACCCCCCTGAAAGCCCACAACAGTCCTAATAGTATTAGCCTTTTTTCTTTCTTTTTATTTTTGAAGACAGGGTACTACAAAACTGATCTGACCAGAATATTAGTTTTCACAATTTCATGTTCTTATAACAGTTTTTACGATGTGATGTTCTATTTTTTTAAAAAAACTTTATTGCTCTCTGTGTATTTGGACAGAAAACATAAACTCCCACAATATATAAGCACAGCTTGGCCTATGAAAAATGGGCAACGTTTATTTTATTTTTTTCAAGTGAAGTCAATAAAGATTTAAGCGAACTCACATAAAATCTAGCATTAAGTTCAAAGTTTCCCTGTACTGGCCAAAGTTCAAATAATTACACAATTTCAGGGAAAGTGTAGTTTATATCTCTGATTTTTAGTTTCTAATTTTATAGTTTAATCTTTGCTGAACCTGAAGCACTTTGCCATCAATATATTTATTTAATGGGATATACTTTAAGAGTGCAAAGTGAAACTGATATGATGGCATTCAAGTGAATAATAATCATTTTATATGAAGTTATGGATTTTACTTGCTGGTATACCATACAGAAAATAATTCAAGAACACTTTTGTGGTTTGGGATATAAAATTTGATAGAAAAAAACTTTTGCCCATAACTCAGATCTACATGGGTTCTTGGTTTTTATTTTTATTTTGTATCCTGGGTTGTAGTTTTTTTGAGACAACAAGAAAGAATAAAGACATTTGTAAATCACCTATTGGACTACAAAAAGGTTCCCAGTGTGTGCAAAACAAGATAAAAGTCACAGAAGTATCTTCTGCCCCATTGCATTCAAAATCCCAAATCTCTTTTCCAAACACAGCCTTTCATTAGGTTCAACTACATCATAAAGTAACAAGTTTTGTCCTAGACTTTTTACCTAAAGCTTCTTTTGGCCAGATTAACCCCTTTGTATTCACTAGTGGGCCTGGATTAACCTCTATGAAGCTCTGTTTTGTTTCTCTTCATTACATTTATCCTGGTGTCTCTTATTATCTCCTCTTTTCATCAGACAAAATAGTACAAAGTGTAATCCCCAATCAGGTTTTCCCCAGTTCAGAGATGTCTGCTCCTGTTTCATCTGTGGAGCTTGATTTGTGTTTGAAATCACACAGTCAATCTAAATAAATAACAACATCAAGGCAAACTGCTAAATAGGACAATATGTTAAGTGACAGTGTGAGTGAATTCTCATAACAGACTGAGAAGATTCTTTTCACTCCAGGAGTCTTCTCCTCAGAGTTTTCCTACCATTTTTCTAATATTTTTGAATATTCTTCCCTTTCCTTTTATACAACACAGGAGTAAACTTGAAAAACCCACAAATATCACAAGGTTAATATGAAACATTGGGTGCATCCACGCTGTAGAAATAATGCAGTTGGACACCACTTTAACTGTCATGGCTCCATCCTGCAGAATCCTGAGATTTGTAGTTTTGTGAGGCACCAACACTCTGGTAGAGAGGCTAAGACTTCTTAAAACTACAAATCCCAGGATTCCATAGGATGAGGCTACAGCACATAAAGTGGTGTCAAACTGCATTATATCTATAGTATAGTGGTCCCACTGGATTCATGGGGGTTATGTTCTGGGGGCCCCCCGCAAATCTGAAATTTCGCAAATATTCAAGTCCCATTGTCCCCAGTGGTGTCTTTGGGGAAAATGGAACTTGATTTTTAAATTTCCAGACCATTTTGTTCCAATAATATAAAGACAGCAATTTCCTGGCAGTTCCTGAGTAGTGTAAGATCAAATCTGGAAGTGAAGATGCTTGTGATGATAGGCCCCATAGTTAGGCTCTTAAGGAGAATTTTAAAATACAGGCAACTTTTAGTCAGTCTCTATCAAGAAAGGAGTTCTAGCAGTTTCATGACCAGGAACAGGTTATTTATTTATTTATTTATTGGATTATATCCCACCTTTCTCCCAAAATGGGATTGAAGGCGGCTAATTGGTCTTAATTTTCTGTTCAGTACCAAAACACCCCAAAATACTGGGTTCCCTCACAACAATATATTGTTGCTTGGGAAATTGACAGTTTCTGTGAGGATTATAGCTCAGTTCAGGGTAACCGGGGAAGCTTGTGGGAGGTGAAAGATTAAACCACCATCCTTGGAAATCCAACAGTCCCAGCCCTTTGCCCCTTTGAAACCTGGCATCACTGTTGTTGTTCAGAAAGCAACCTTAGCCAATGTATTTCCAAGGCACAAGGTTGTAGGTTGCATGTCAAATAATTGCTACCATTGCTGAAGTTTAGTCAAGACAAGACAGACGTATTTTGGAGAAGATAATCTTCTGGTTTAGATATGGGATTCAACTGGTATTGGGAGGAGTTGAACTTCCCCTGAAGGACCAAGGGGGCAGAATGAATGAAAGGAACAGAATGAATCAAGACTGCTAACATGATAAAATGTAGTTAGAATACTTCTGCAGTAAGAAGCAAGGAAAATGCTATCACAAATAAGGCAAAATGGAAGACAGATAATCCTATCAAGAGTTTATTGAAGGTTTTCTTTTTAAGACCTTAAACCAGAGCAGGAGAGCCTAGTCAGGATTAGCCAATGACCTTTCACTTTGAATAGTGTGCCTGAAATAAAGTTAAGCAAGTACTGGCAGATCTGGTATTGCCTGATATCAATTCTGTACTCCCACAGACCAATTAATGTGTGCACAGTAGGTTTCATGCAAGAAGAAGGGATTTGCTATGCATGGCATGATGCATCTGTTGGAGCTTGTTTTCTCCAAAGTGCACAAATGAAAATTATACTGTGGATTGAGGCAATAAACACTTTGGACTTTTAATAAATACAGGCTGCAGAACTTGAATCACTGGGGAAAAAAGTTAATTCTTAAGCATTTATCTTGCACGTTCAGTGCATTTCAAATACAGGATCTCAGTAAATACAATGACAGTGTTAGTATACAGTAGGTTAGTATAGCACCATGGCTTTTTTTATTCATGATGTATTAGTTTATTTATACCCTACTTTTTCTCCAGTGAGCACAGAGCACAGATGAGACTGCAAGACTGAGAACTAAATAGGCTGCCAACTAGGTAAGCCGAGTTAAATTTTGAATAATCCCCCCCTCCCCAGTTTGACAGGTCAGTCATGCATTTTTCAACCATGTACTCTTTCACCACCACATGCTTGATCAGCCACAATATCAGCAGCAGCTAAGCAAAAATTTCATATGTTGCTGCTGGGCTAAGCATGGTGGTCACAAGTTGTACAGTAAAATACGAAATCACTGGGATGGTGATATTTTGTTCTTCGATCATTAGCTGAGCCAGTAATAAATGGCAGAATCTCACAGAGTCCTGCATGCATTAAGCCCTGTTCAGTCATTTTAGGCATGTGCAAGTGTCTTCTATACATGAGGATGGAAACATACTAGCCCTTACATCTTCTATTACTGGTTTCCTCCTGTGAAAGTGGCTCTCCAATTCATTGCTTTTGCATTAGGAGAGTTATGATGGCAGTGACAAGGTTACCATGCCCGCTTTCTCATGTGTGGAATACATTTGCTTATGGGATTTCTTGCTTTGTGTGCTAAAATAAGATTTGGCTGGCTTTGGTTCCTATGCACTTTAATTTGTCTGCATTGCACTGGTGCCATTTTCTACACCACCTTAGGTAGCAAAATGACTTCAGGTGACTCTGCTAATAGATGGCCTGCATGTCAAGCATTGACAGAACCAGCGGCCTTTTGAAGAGAAAATGGGAGAGGACAAGAGACTCTAGATAACGAAGCATTAACGGTATAGATAATATGGCTAACCATGCATTAGTATGTGTATATGCAGATGTGATCCAGTACATAGAATCATATAGAATCATAGAATCATAGAGTTGGAAGAGACCGCAAGGGCCATCCAGTCCAACCCCCTGCCATGCAGGAAATCCAGATCAAAGCATCGTCGACAGATGGCCATCCAGCCTCTGTTTGAAGACCTCCAAGGAGGGAGACTCCACTACACTCCAAGGAAGTGTGTTCCACTGTCGAACAGCCCTTACTGTCAGGAAATTCCTCCTAATGTTGAGCTGGAATCTCTTTTCCTGCAGCTTGCATCCATTGCTCCGGGTCCTAGTCTCTGGAGCAGCAGAAAACAAGTTTGCTCCCTCCTCAATATGACATCCCTTCAAGTATTTATTTAAATAGGGCTATCATATCACCTCTTAACCTTCTCTTTTCCAGGCTAAACATCCCCAGCTCCCTGAGTCGTTCCTCATAGGGCAAGGTTTCCAGACCTTTCACCATTTTAGTTGCCCTCCTTTGGACACGCTCCAGTTTCTCAATGTCTTTTTGAATTGTGGCGCCCAGAACTGGACACAATATTCCAGGTGGGGCCTGACCAGAGCAGAATATAGTGGCACTATTACTTCCCTGGATCTAGATACGATACTTCTATTGATGCAGCCTAAAATCGCATTGGCCTTGTTAGCTGCCACATCACACTGTTGACTCATGTTCAACTTGTGGTCTACTTGGACTCCTAGATCCCTTTCACATGTTGTCTCCTTAAGTCAGGTGTCTCCCATCCTATATCTGTGCATTTCATTTTTTCACCCTAAGTGCAGTACCTTACATTTCTCCCTGTTGAAGTTCATTCTGTTAGCTCTGGCCCAGCTTTCTAGTCTATTCAGGTCATTTTGAATTTTGATCCTGTCCTCTGGAGTATTAGCTATTCCTCCTACTTTAGTGTCATCTGCAAATTTGATAAGTATTCCCCCATTTTTTTCCTCCAAGTCATTGATAAAGATGTTGAACAGTACTGGGCCAAGGACAGAGCCCTGTGGGACTCCACTGGTCACTTCTCTCCAGGATGAAAAGGTGCCATTGTTGAGCACCCTTTGGGTTCGGCCGGTCAACCAATTACAAATCCACTTAACAGTTGCCTTGTCCAGCCCACATTTTACAAGCTTGTTTGTGATAATGTCATGGGGAACACTGTCAAAGGCCTTACTGGAATCAAGATATACTATATCCACAGCATTCCCTTCATCTACCAAGCTGGTAATTTTATCAAAGAAAGAGATTAAGTTTGTCTGGCATGACTTGTTTCTCTGAAACCCATGTTGACTTTTTGTGATTATGGCATTGCCTTCTAGATGTTCACAGACTCTCTGTTTAATGATCTGCTCCAGAATCTTTCCTAGTACTGATGTCAGACTAACTGGACGATAATTGTTGGGATCCTCTTTTTTCCCCTTTTTGAAGATGGGGACAACGTTTGCCCTCCGCCAGTCTGCTGGGACTTTTCCTGTTCTCCAGGAGTTTTCAAAGATTATTGCCAATGGCTCCGATATTACATTTGCCAGTTCTTTTAATACCCTTGGATGTAGCTCATCTGGTCCTGGAGACTTAAATTCATTTAGGTTAAACAGGTATTCCTGTACTATCTCTTTACTTATTTTGTGCTGAATTTCCCCTATTCTGCCCTCTGCTCCATTATCCTCAGGTTGAGCACCCTTTGCCTTTTCTGAGAAGACTGAGGCAAAGAAAGTGTTGAGTAATTCTGCCTTTTCTCTTTCTTCTGTTAGCATTTTGCCATCTTCTCCACACAGTGGCCCTACCGTTTCCTTCTTCTTCCTTTTGCTGCGGACATATCCAAAAAAGCCCTTTTTGTTGTTCTTAACCTCTCTAGCAAGCCTGAGTTCATTCTGTGCTTTGGCTTTTCTGACCTTATCTCTACACTTGCTAGCTATTTGTTTGAATTCCTCTTTGGTGATTTCCCCATTTTTCCATTTCTTATACATGTTCTGTTTAAAATTTAGCTGAGCTGAAAGTTCCTTTGTCATCCATCCTGGGTTCTTGCGACACCTCCCATTTTTCTTTCTCACTGGAACTGTTTTAATTTGTGCCTTCAGTATCTCCCTTTTGAGAAACTCCCATCCATCTTGAACTCCCTTCTCTTTTAGTATTCCTGACCATCGGATCGCCCCCAGTAGTTCTCTAAGTTTACTGAAATCCGCTCTCCTGAAATCTAGAATGAGTGTCTGACTATGCCTGGCTTCTCCTTTCCATTGTATAACAAACTCCAGGAGAACATGGTCACTTCCACCTAAGGATCCCACCACTTGCACTTCATGAACCACCCTCCAACATTTTACAGATGAAGATTGGCATATGTGTGGCCAAGCATACATGTGGTCAAAATGGTGAAAGTTGTTAATGAGGAAGAAGATATAGGCTAAAAGAAGATAGAGCAGTTGGCTTTTGCCTGAGTCTGCAGGGAAGAGCAAGATTCCACATCTTCCTCTCTATTCCCCCCTGCTGAATGAATGGAAACTACTTTTGCCATTTGAACTCAGTTTGCAATGACTGACATAAGCTGAGGAGAAAAAGGAAAGATGAGTGGATGAGAGAGAATCTGGGACATTTTAAAAACAGCTGAACAAGAGAGATGATGGAGGAGTAACTGGGACTGTCCCTGCCAAATCAGGAGAATGTCTTACATCCCTGAATTCTGGATATGAGGCATCTAGTAAGTACTCAACAACATGTTTTTTTTTGTGTGGTAACTCAGGGTAGATAAATCATGATATGCACAAGATGTAAGGAGACCCCTGTCATCACCACCACATTCTTGCATGCTTTTGCCTGTTAATTCAGCATTGGTTAAGATGTTTTGTTGTCTGAAGCACAACAATTAATAGCTCCTTCCTCCCCAGCCCTGCAACTTAAGGTAAATAGTCACAGCACATAAGGCTAGCCAAGTTACTTTAGCATATGAAATAGCAAAGTATCTTCCACAACCACCATGGCAATAGATCAAAATCAAACAATACCAGTTTAGATAAATATCCTATCCTTTCATAATTAAAAACAGCTGTTGAAGCATCTCGTTTTCCCTAATGGTAGGGCCAGACCCTGATTTCAACTTTTAAAGATGATTTTCTAAACTTCCATGTTTACAGGCAGACATATGAGTAAATATTTTTAGTTTAGTTGTTCAGAGCCAGACTTGCCATCACTAATTTGTCCACTGTTTTATTATTACTTTAAATACTTTACCTGGCTCAAAAGCTTAAATAGTTTATGTGGCTCAAAAGGGCTCAGACTCAGACTGAAAATACATATAGTAGTATAGTCTGATAGGAAAGGTAGCCAAGCCATTAAGCACAGTAAGGCCGCTGCTGATTTGAAGTGTCATGAAAGGGCAGCAAATTCTTCACCTTTTACTTTCTTATTGCAAATACACACACACACACACTCACAAATAATTTTACAATGTTTATAAAAAATAATGAAAAATTATAAATGTTCTTAATTACAACCAACATTTTAAACTTTTATTTAAAACAATGTTTGGCCATGCACACAAATCTAAACAATTATTTCATTCAGATATGCTCCCTAGTAAGTTTGTTTTTAAATGAATCCTTGCCTTGTATCTCATTCAGTAGGGACAGAGCCATTGCTGCAATATTAGTTTTTGCAACATGTTTCATTGGCTTTCAGAGGCCATTAAGAACACTGGTGTTATTTGAACGAATTATGTTAAACTCCTATGGAAAAGATTTAGGAAAATAAATAATACTTCCAACAGGCTATTAAGCCATCTGAAGGAGATGTCTTGAATAATGTAGCTACTCATAACTTCACTGTCTTTCAAAAGTCCCTGTTCCAATTAAGCTGAATTGACTTTTTATGGCAAAAGAGAGGCCAAAGGCCATTTGAACTTGACTGAGTTCTTTGGGCAATAAACTTGATTTTTCTAGAGATACCAGTTTGTCTTGTACACCATTCTGGTTGTTTTGGCAGAACAAAAATATGTAACTGTGAAAGGAAAAGGGAGCTTTTTTTCCCTGCCAAAAAAAGACAGCAAAAAGGATTGGTAAAACTACACTGGGAGACTTCCAAGGAACCTCATTGGTGCCACCTTGAGTTCTGGTGCTGGAAGAAAGGTAGGATATAAATCAAATAAACATAAAAAGAACATCAAAGTGAATATTATTTCTACTTTGGTTCCTTTCCTCATTCTTAACAAAACTCCTACAGAAACATTACTATTCCAATAGAGTGGCCACTTATGTTTTGCCAAGTATGAGGAAATATTTACCATTTTGTACAATAATTCCCTAACTCATAATGCACTGTGAAAATGGCACCATAAGTGCTTCCTGGAGGCTTCCCTGGTACCTGTAGCCAATCAGAGAGGTCCTGTCCCTGTGTGGCTTGAATTTTGTTTTAAAAAGAAAGAGAAAAAAGAAAAGTAAAAGCAAGTGGATGGAGGGACTATTGGTCCCCTCTTGGGCTCAGGAGGAGGACTCTAAGGAAGCACCTGAGACTGAGAGTGGTAGGGAAACGTGTAATTGTTCCAACTCTATGATTTTATGTTACTTCTGTGCAGCCAGCAAGAACAAGACTGGAAGCTGCTTGACATAGCAAGTAATGAGGAATGCAACCTGTTCCTTTTTCTGCTCTCTCCATGATCTGGGGATCTTGGTATAAAAATAACATCATCAGTCAGGCAACAAATATTTGAAGCAAACATTCAAATATGTGAACCACTGCATACTGAAGAGTAGTATCAAGATCAGCGTGATTAACAGTTTGAACATGTTATTGCTAGATGTGCTGTATAATCCTAATGGGCATGTGTACTTCAATAAGAAAATGTGTTACACTCTGCTCTTTGGGTAACTTTAGTGACATATAGCTGTTGCAAGTCAGAAAAAGAACCATGAATAGCAGTTGATGGGGAAAGAGTCTGATTTTAATGAAGATTTCATTCTTAGCTGCACAAGTTCCAGGTTTGAGAAAGCCAATAGCCTTAGGCCAAATATCCTGGATGGCCCCTTTCTTCTAATGGTGGGCCCTGCTGAGCAGTAGTGTTCCAAGTTTCTGGATTCAACATGGTTCAAAGCCAAGGTGGGAACTATATGCTTCTTCAGAAGTTGTGGAACTGCAGCTCCCAGCATTTCACACCACTATCTACATTGACTAAGGCTGCTGAGACTTTCAGTCTAACAACATCTGTTAAGAAGAACAAGATACCCATCCCTTATTTTTATAATGCAGTGTAGGATCACTGTGTGTTATTAACATGGTAGCAAAAACCAGTCATCTGAATCTGAGTCCTCAAAAGTTAAATGTGGAACCCAGATAGTAATCAGTAGCCCTGGTGGCACAATGCTTAAATGCTGGTACTACAGCCACGACGTTGTGAGTTCCTTCCCAGGGCTCCAAGGTTGACTCAGCCTTTCATCCTTTCATAGGTTGGTAAAATTAGTCTCCTGCTTGTTGGAAGCAATTGGCTTACATATTTTAAATCACTTTGAGAGTGCTAAGTTCACCATTAAGTGGTATAAAAATGTAAATACTATTGCTATGGCTCATTGCCATGGAGTCAAAGCAACACAAAGAATGCCTGTGTATGGGTTTTGCACTGGAATAGGTGTTGGGTGTAACACTTAGCCCAGACTTAAAACTGGTGCAAGGGACATGCCCAGGTTTAGTGCTGCCAAGTATCTGCTAGGGATTAACAGGAAGCCATCACTGACTACAATTCCCAAGTTGACTGCTTAATTCTTTGACTAAATACCCTAGAGGGATTCCGAAAGCAAAACTCTTTAATGTCACCCACTGTCACCCAAACAGGGTACCTATTCCTTCTCCTCCTCACAAACCAGATGGAGAGGACTGAGAAGTAGCAGCATCAAGCCAAACCATTACTGGCCAGGCAATCAGATATTGCATCAGTAGGCTTCTGGTGACAATGGGCATTTTCTGCTCCTCTTCACCATTCAGAGAGAGGGAAGAGTCTTGGTGATGAAGAGAAAGGAGACACACCATTGCTGCCAGCAAGGACGCAGGGAGGATTTATTATTAAATACTTCACCTTTTAATGGGAGTTCCACTGGGGGGACCCCTAAAAACTAGAAACAGCCTTTGTTAAAACAGTAGGTTTTGTTACCAGCATTAACAAACTCACCTTAGTATTCAGGTTTCTAATGCATTTAAACAACCAGTCATCCCAGAATGACCTTATGCTTTTCAAATGGCAGTACTGTCCCACACCATACAGTGATGAACACTAAGGTTAAAAGGGTTGATGTGCTCCACTGAGCCTTGCAGCAAAGCAGGGGGAGAGCATGCTTGTCTTAATGAGAACAAGGCAAAGTCTTTGAATTGTTTTTCAGCTTTACTGGAAGGTTTGTCACATATGACAAACTGAGGAATTAAATAATATTGCTGAAAATCACCTAGGAAAACTAACATGCCATTCCTCTTCCATTGTTATTGTGGGAAAACTACCAGTGGATGAACATCCTTTTCTGGGGATTTTTTTTTTCACATTTTGCATGTTCCCACCAGATTCATTGAAGTTCTGACTGCTGCATCTATTGCAACTGTGAAAGTTCTTTGCCTGTCTTCCCACTCCATGGCTAAAAAGGAACTGTTTCTCAAGATTAGGAAGTACACACAGTGTCAAAAAAGAAAACTGTGAAGCGTTTCTTTGCTGTCTCTCTTGATGCAATATATTTTCAGTTGTGAAATCAAAAACCAAAAAGCTTAAATATATTTACTTATGTTTGTAGCCAGTGGTATAGTAGTTAAGAGTGTTGGACTGGGACTCAGGATAGTGACAGCAGCATAAAGATTAGCATGTTAAACTAGGGGCAGCAAGGCTCAGTTCCAAGCAACACTGCCTGTTTGGCAGGGACAGTCCTGATCAGTTATCCCAATTTTTCAGCTCCTTTTAAAATGCCTCAGTTTCTTTCTCCTCCTCCCACTTACCCCTTTTGTCCTTAGCTTACTTCAAAGGAAAATCAAAGTGCAAAAGTAGTTTGCACTCAATTAATTCAACAGGTGACAGACAAGAGGAAGGGGAAGAATTGTGTCCTCCCCAGTAGGCTCAGGCAAAAGCAAGCTGCTACAGTATTTCCTAACTTGTGTGAACATCTGTGAAATGTTGAAGTGGTTCTTTCTTAGGATCTGTGCTTATTGAGCCATAAAACTCACTGGGTGACCTTGGGCCAGATTCTCAGTTTACTTTGCTGTCTAGGTTCTTGTGAAACTAAGGGGCTTATTGTACAGCTTTGAAAAGCGACTTACCACTCCTGAATTGAATTCTAATTCGGGCTGCATCTGGATCCTGTCACATGGATTATTACTGCTAACACTGCTGGGTGCAGTCCATGTAACTTCCGGATAGAATCCGAATTCAGCCGGCCGATTTGCAAAACTAACATGGGGTACATTTCACACCCAAAGAAATAACAACAGCAAGTACATTTCTATACCGCTTATCAGTGCACTTAAGCACTCCCTAAGCAGTTTACAAAGTGTAAGCCAATTGCCCTCAACAAGCTGGGTATTCCTTTTAGCAACCTTGGAAGGATGCAAGCCTGTGTCGAGCTTGAGGCCCCTTGCTGGGATTGAACTCGCAACCTTATGGTTTTTGTGAGTGAGTGGCTGCAGTATAGGCATTTAACCACTGCACCACCAGTGCTCCTGTTGCACCACCAGGGTTCTTGCTCATCCTCCATGGTAGTTGAAACTTTTTGACAATACCATACTACACTGTTATAGCACTATTATTCCACTTTAACTGCAATGGCTCCCTCCTGCGAAATCTTGGGATTTGAAGTTTAGGATGGGGCATTTAAAATTCTTAGCCAGAGAGCTCTTGGGCCTCACTAAACTACAAACCTCATAATGCCACAGGAGGCAGCCATAAAGGAATAATAGTGCTTTAACGGTGTAGTGCGATACTTAATGAACATTAATTATGGTTAATGAGTTTATTGGAAATGGTGGCTACCACAGCTGGTACATATATATGTGTCTAAATACAGATATATGGATATGGTAATCACTAACACTAACAGGTTGTTACTTTTTTAAAACAACATTTGAGGCTCTGAATTATGGTTATACAGTTGACCATCCAAATCCATACATGATTTAAATTTTTCTAAAAAATCCAAAAAGCAATCTTTAATTTTGCCATTTTGTATAAGTAATATCATATTACAGTGTCATTGCACATAACAGGACTTGAACATCCATGGATTTTGGTACCCATATGGGGCCCTGGAACCAAATCCCAGCAGCTACCAAGGACCCATTGTATGCCTGTGCAATGGGGTTTTTCGCTCCTTCTTTTCCTTAAAATAGTTTTTCTTTGGAACAGGTCAGCATCTGCTTTTGGTACATTAAAACATGAATTTCTCTGAAACAGCAACACTTCACTGTCATACTTAAGTTATAAGTAAAATACACTTATACAGTCACTCCATTGGAAATTATGGCCAAGATATATCTCCATTGGGAGATATATCTACAGAGACATAGCCAGTCTTCATCTTCATCGACTGTACATCTTCAATGCTGCCCTGTCAAAACTAACCTTTAAGCTGTGCAGGTCCTACAACAGGGAAAGATCTGGATACAACTTCAATCTCCAACAACATACAATTTGCATTGTGTAAAAGGTAGCGCTTTTTTTTGGGGGGGGGGGGGACTTTTGGATTTTGCATTGATGGAAGATAATTCCAACCTGCCCACCAAACTGCAGTGCCACGAGTCAGGTTTATGGCATTGTAATTCATGGATGGATGCCAGCCTATATTTCTAGAGTGATGTAGAGATAGCATTGCTCAACTGGGGATGCCCAGGGTCAGTTCCTTCTCAGCCACAGTACTTACTGGCTGTTCAATAGATTAGTTTTGTCAGTGGCACAATGTCACTATAAAATTTTGGGCTAGACACTCTCACTACCTCTCAGGGTTGTTGTGAGGATAAATTTGGAGGGGGTGGAGAGTGGTGAATCCAATCCTGAGTTCTTTGACAGAATGAGCAGATATAAAAGTAATCAGTGTTATTGTTTCTGCTCTCTTCTTTGCTCTTATGTTGAGATGAAATAATTGAACCCTATTCAGGTCTGGACAATTACAAAGGTTCAGTTTACTGATGGAACTGGCATTCCCATCATCCTCAAAAGCCAACAGTTCAATTTTATGCACATAAGCACTGTGATGGGATGGGAGACATACATCCGGATGTGCTGCTGGATGTGTGTGTTTTGCACATTGATTTTAGCACATGCCTTTAAAAACACTTTGTTTGTAATAATGATTTTAAAATGGAAGATCATATTCAAATTCTTAAAATATTTGTACTTTGCTCTGGGAAACATCAGAAAACATGTTGGAGAGGACATGCTGAAGTAGGGTTGGAATAGGACTGGGGAGATTCAAATTCCTAGTCAGCCATGAAGTTCACTGGTTGGATTTGAACCTGTATTATTATTATTATTATTATTATTATTATTATTATTATTAACCTTTATTTATAAAGTTATAAAGTGCTGTAAATTTACACAGCGCTGTACATACAGTCTTTTTAAAGTATACTCCACGGGCTGTTGAAGGTAAGGATAAGAAGGGAGCTAACCTTGAGATTACTGGAGGAAAGTTGTTGTTGTTCCATACTTTCATACCATTTCTGGCTTATGATGACCCTAAGGCAACCCTACCACATGGTTTTCTTGTCAAGCTTTCTTCAGAGGGGTTTTCCATTGCTTTCCTCTGAGACTGAGAGAGTGTGACTTGCTCAAGGTCAACCAGTGATTTTCCATGGCTGAATGGGGATTTGAACCCTGGACTCCCATTGTCCTAGTCCAACACTCAAACTCAACACTGAACACTCAAGCCACTATAAACTCATCAACACCACGTATTTGATTTAAGGCAACAAACCCATTATTGGCCCATATCCTCAAGAAAAATGGTCCCTTACCAATTTTCAAACCTGGATTTGTTGATAAAGTCAATTTGGCTTTATATGGGTCAAATTGCAATTGATTAGACTATATTTGCCGCACAGTTCTAACTACTAAAGTTGCTGGCAAAACACTTCTCCTTTTAATATAACGAGAATCAAGTACTGCCCATTTGAATAGAGGTGCCAGAAATGAAGACTCCAGAGCTGACCATGGTGGATTACTTACTTGATGGGGATATGTCCAAAAATTAATACAAGATAACCAAGATGCCCAGTATTCTGTAAGAAAATCTAGAAGGCTTTGTATCCTTTTCATTGAATTTTTAGAGTTTTGAATAATTTATAATGATTAATTTGTTCAATTCATTTGACAGTTATGAAATTGCACTGTGTTCACCTCTCATCTCCAGTTGCCTTTAGTCAGCCTCTCACTCCCGTACAATTGACAGTGAATTGTGAATATGTCACACAATTTAATGGAAATAAATGTGTTTATCCTAATTCTGAAATATAGATTTTATTTCCCCCAATCCCCTGAGGATGGTTTTAAAAAAGCCTAAAGACTTCCTGGAGGTTAATCCAGTTCAGGGTCATATGATTTCTTTTTCGTTTCCACCTTAAGGGAGGTTGCAGATAAACAATGGGTTTTGCTGTCTGTGAACTGGAGAAAATCCTGTAGCTTTAGTGTGAACAATGAGTGGAATTTCAGTGCAGTATGGCTGTTTGCTTAATACAATAGAAGTTGGTACAAACTGGACTTGCAAGTGTCAAGTAGACAGTGTGGGAAAATCTGTATTACGGCAACTGAGTCAACAAAGTTCTGAATGCATGAATGCTGACTTAACTGTAACTGCAAAAACTATCCGGTCAGCTTCAATAATGCCTGAAAGAAGAGGGAGCTTCAGAAGGAGTTAAACACAGCAAATAGGACCCTGACTACTATGGGATGAACAAAGTAGGCATTCAAATGATTAGAAATACCACACAGTATGCAATCAGAATTGCTTTGTTGAAGTCAGAGGCACGTCTGTAACTCAGTAATTGAATATGAACTAAAGACCAGGGAAGACGTTTCTGTCCTTAGAGTAATTACATTAATGTGTTGTGAAGGTTAAAACAAACAGTGATTAGAGAACAAAAGAGATGCCTAGTCAATCTTCATGTGGCTATAAATTAAACACTTAAGTGTGTTGGACAAACCATCTCTGAAAGTGACAAGAATTCAATTAGATCAGGCAAGTTTGGGTTAACAAATCAGGTTTAATGCCTCCAGTTTCCTGATCAATTTTTGATTAAAGGAACTAATCTTATTTAACCCCCAAAAGCAACAGGATCTGCAGTATTCTGATGGACAGTGTTTCTAGCTTGCCCACTGTCACTTTCAGGGGATAAATAAATTCCTTTTATTTTTCTGAACTGCACGGTGGAGGAAACTACAGTCTAATATATCCAAGAATAATTTTTCCCCCTTCGTTTTGTTGATATGGATTTGACTGGATAATTTCATGGGAACTGATGGGATATGTTCATTTCTGTACTATCAAGCAGATTCTTTTGCCTTTTATCATCAGGAGAGAGTCAAAACCTCAAAATATGTCCAAAGTACTGTAAAAGACAAACTCTTTTTGTGGGAGACACAACGTAGCTTCAATAATTAATAAATAAAGTTAATTTGCACATTATTATTATCATTATTATTATTATCATGATACAGTTGTTTCAATAAAGAAATAACTCCTCCTATGCCACATGTTTTATTCCATATCAAACAAAGAAATGTTTAGTCGAAGGCTTTCATGGCCAGCATCCATAGTTTTTTGTGGGTTTTTCAGGCTATGTGGCCATGTTCTAGCAGACTCTGCTAGAACATGGCCACATAGCCTGAAAAACCCACAAAAAACAAAGGAATGTTTACAACAAAATGGGCAATTTATCATATACCTGTAGTATCACTGACCTCGTAAAAGTGGGATCCATGCAGGAGGCATTTTAATATGAATGGTGCCCATCTATGGCCTTGTCCATTCCCAAAGAAGAAATATTTCTATGTTACTTAGGCAGTGCTGGAGACCAGCTTTGTAACAGGAATCACATTTTCAAATAGTCACCACATTCCATCTCAGCACCTTGTTTATCTAAAGCAGGGATGGGGAACCTATGGCTCTCCCTATATTGTTGGATTGCAATCTGTCTGTCATCCCTCACCATTGCCTAAGCTGGCTAGGCTTGATGGAACTTGCAGTCCAATTATCATTTGGGAGATCACAGGTTGCCCAATCATGCCCTTAAAAGTAATAGAATTTTGGTGAAAATCAGGATTTTGGTTTTTCTTCAACCCGCTTGGCAGCATTACTGCCACGCAGTAGTGTACTCCCTCCATACCATTGTATGGTGGCCAGTGGTGAGCTTGGTAATGCACCTCAGGGCCTTGGAGTTTGATTGGGGGAGAAGTACTTGATAAGGGGTAACCTGGAGACATAGAATGATTTCAGAGTCAAGAAGCTGGCAAAGTGATAAAGTAGTCTCCTTTGGTTAGAAATTGTAAAAAAAACCAAAACTCTGGCCTAATTAGCAAACGAAAATCTGGCATCAAAAGTGGATTGACTGAACTATGTTGAATAATTACCACCTCCCAGTGATATTATGCCTGTCCTCCATCTAATTGCTGGTCTTACTAAAATAGACCCTTTGAATCAGTGTCTGAATGTTAAGTCACCGCTTATGTAAATGCCATTGATTCAATAGTTCAACACTGTATGGAACTAAGAACTGGTTTTAGAATTAAGGACTGGCTGAAAATCCCTGGGTGGCAGCCACGTGCATGTGGTGCATGTGTGATGCCACAGTGGTGTCCACATGGGCCACCCAGGCTGTCAGCACATTGGCTCAGCTGGCCCATTCTCTGGTCATAGAGCCATTGTCACTCACCACATCCTCACCAGCAGGAGCTCTGTGGAATGGCTGTGGTACACTGCAACTTCTGCTGAGGCAAAATGGGTAGCCATGTGATCAGTGAAGGAGGGGGTAGAGGACTGCTGCCACCTGCCACCCACTTGCCGATTGAATGGATGTACGTCTCCTGGTTGCTTCCTGTCTCCAGTAGATGTCCAGCAAGGAGATTGGTGGGATTCCTCTGCCCTCTCATCTTATTGATCACGGAGGCACTTAATAAGTTTCGGGAAGGGGGTTTGTGCAGTTCTTGATGGATGGACAACTGGCTCAGCCTGAATTGTATCTTATCCACCTTTCCATACGCCATAACCACCATGCTTACTCCAGAGTTTTGTGGAAACACCGGGGCTTTCCCCAATTTTACTTATTCAGATGAATAGAGAAACGCCCCAGAAACAGCCATGTGTCATAGGCACAGACAGCAGTGTCTTTGGAGTGAGTTCAGTTTTTTTTTTAAACAAGTGTAGACAAACCCACAATCTTCAAGCTTTCACTCACTTTGAAAATTATCTGTGACAATGACACTATAAAGGAATCATACCTTTCACAGTACTTTTCTTAGTTAAAGCACACTTTTCATCAAAAGACATGTTTTCCTTAAACACTGCTCAAGGCAAGATATATCCTTATACATTTTCTGACATGTTACATCTTGAAGGAAGCTTATTTATTTTTATTTATTTTGAAAATGTATCCTCTTGTTTATCCTGTTCATTATATCATATTCCAGCTTTAGTGTACCTAATCCCTCACTAGAAATTTATTGAACTGGCCTTCAGTAGGCAGAAAAACAGTGGTGTATCAATATTCAGGATTGTGATGTTTTGGCAATATAAAAGAAAAACCTAGACACCAGGGTGGTTTTGTCTTGTTTGTTTTCGCTGCTATCTGCTTTTAGAATCACATGTAATGTCACCAAACATTGTGCCAATGGCCCAGGAAAGGCCTGAATTTTAAGCATTAATTCTAGTTGTTTGAGATGTAGTAATTTGCTCACCAGCTAAGTCAGCATCTGCAGACTTCCCACAAGTATTATTATACAGGCTGGTACCTAAATGATGACATGAGTCATATCAAGATACCATCATGTTATGAAATATAGATCTATTTACTGTAGTTTGTGCCTCCTGGTGAAGGTGAAATAGCAAATAAATGCTGGCTGTGCTATACAGTAAACAGGCTAGACTTTAGCCCATAGCACAAAGATGGGAAGACAGAGATTTAAAAGATAGCAAGTATTGGTTAGAAATTAAGTACTACTCTCTCTCTGTTACATCCAATGGGTTTTGCTCAATGATGGCTTGGCCCCAGCAGAAAGTGTTTCAAGTCAGTCTTTGTCAAGTTCACAAACCTACTCATGTTAAGGATCCAATAGCCACTTATTGCTACTGCAAATGATGTGCTTATGGATAGCTCATTGTGAACTATGGAAAAGGTGAGAATTCCCATTCTATGGCAGATTCTGGTTGCAGATCTGTTTACAGAAATAATTGCACACTCTTTTGCACAATAGATTGTATGCCCACAACATGCACACTTATACTCGTTTAGCTGGGTTGAATGCATAGAAGCCCTACAGTATTCTCTCCTCAGCAGGTTTGTTAATGTTACATTGGATTTAGGCCAAAGCCACTCCTTCCTTGAACAGGTGTTCCTGAGAGCTGGGAGGCCTCTAGAAATACAGAACAGACATCTGCAATACGCTGGGGATTGGTGAAAATCAGGCATCTCAATTTTAACAAGGCAGAGGTACGGTAACTTTGGCTCTCCTGATGTGTTAGAATCTGATTTGTGTCAGCCTCAGCCAGTATGGTCAATGATAAGAGATTGTAACATTCTAGTATAAAATATATTAAGAGAAACATTCCTCATCTCTACTCACAGAAAGGTAGCACCCACACTGCAGATATAATCCAGTTTAACTCTGTTTTAACTGCCATGGCTCAGTGCTATATAATTCTGGGATTTATAGTTTGGTGGGACACCAAAGCTCTCAGACAGTGGAGGTTAAATGTTTCACAAAACTACAATTCCCAGGACACCATAGCATTTAGAGACATGGCAGTTAAAGCAGAGTTAAACTGCATTATTTCTGCAGTATGGATGCAATCAAAATCTTCATTGTACACAATCCACTATGAATCATGTATCGTGTTCATGCAAAAATACATTAATATCACTTATGTACCTGCAAAAGAAGAATAACCAGTAATTCAGGTATGATTAAAAAATAAGATAAACATCAGATAAATCTCAATAGAGTCTATGGGTTTGTATATATATCACCCCCCATCAATTACTGTTGTTAGAATACTTTTTAAAATGTGAATAATGACCTACTCAATCATATGATTTTTATTTGAGGGGGGAAAACCAACCACCACTAGCTCATTACTTTACAGATCAGTAAATGTCTGTGGATGGTTTTCTCTTTTATTCTTTTTCTTTACACTGAGTTAGGCCAGCATGCAAATAGCTGCTTCTGAATGGTTTATATTTATCTTTGGTCTTCTTTTGTCTGCCAGTCCAAACTGTCCTTTGGCAGAACTCCATTTAATTTTGGATTTCTCTAGGAGGAAAAGCTACAGTTTCTCCCTTTCTCTGCACTCCTTTAAATGGGAAAATAAATACCACTCTTGGCTTTTGAAATGTACTGTTATGATTCCACCACCACCACCACCACCAAGTTAATCTTTTTCTCCCTTTTATTCTTCTGGACTTTTAGACCATTACTGCAATAAAAGACATATTTTACAACAAATATTTGCATAGAAAGAACACTTTACCTATAATCTTCCAGTGTGTGGAATCATGGTGTTTGTGTGTAGACAACCATCTGCGTAATCTAGGGATGTAAATTCTTGACTTTTGGTCGGAACAGATTGACAGCTTCAGCTGTATTCAAGCTGGTTTGGGGGCATGGCATTTATGTGCACCACACCCTCAAGTCGCCTGAAAGTCACGCTGGCGATTACCTGCTGGGCGGCTTCAGGACGACTTGGGGCATGGCATTTAGATGCCACACACCCCTAAACCAGCTGGAAGCTGACTCAAGCTGTGATGGGGCAGCTTCAATCTGCCCCAAATAGTAGCAGTTCTTTGCCATTCCTATTTGGGCCGGATTCTGGCTGGATTGGGGCTGCGGCATGCGGTTGCCTCAGCTGCAATCCAGCTTTGTCAGGAACAGTCTGTTTTGCCCCTTTTTCTTCCTCTCATGCAAGGACAACAATAATGGTATTTTTCTCCATAATGTAGGAGAAAACAAATATTCATCCTCAATATTTTCCCTCTACTCAAACATGTTAAAGTGTTCTGGATAGATTATTTTGTGGAGAAAAACACGGGGGTTTTCTCTGCAACCCTTTACCCCCCCCCCCCAGCCCATTTTCTGAGGAGAAACCAGTTTGTCAAGTGGTGTTTTCTGTACAGGAAACCCATCTTCTGTCCATATAACAGGTTTTTGTGCAAAAACAAAAACAAAAAACATACCCCACCATGAATTTTCCCCTGCAAAAAATGCCTCCACAATACTATGGGAGTTGGTACACTTGAGTAACAAAAAAATAATAAAATAAAAATAATAATTGCTCAGAATTCCCATTGGTCTATTATTCTTCCCATTGGGGCTTTCTCAACTGTTACAAAACTCAATTTTTTGGCATACAAATATTTAAATAATTACCAGTATTCTTTCCTTGCCTAGTGATGACATCATCCATCTTACAACCATAACCATAACACAGACAGACAGATGCTCAGAAGAAGAGTAGGAGACAAGTTTGAAACTAGGTATATTATGGCCATACTATGAAAGGGATTGTAGAACTAGTTGTATCATAGACTTGCCATATCTGTTGTGAGTTTTTAAATGCCTACCATATTGTTTAGTAGACATATTGCATCAGTCTCTCATAGGGATGAGCAAATGTGGGAGTTAATGGATAGCATTCAAGATACTTCTGTTGAATGATATACATGGGGTAGGCTGAGAGAACAGGTCTGACACAGAAATGCAAATTCCCATGGTAGCAGTCACTGTGATTTAAGAATGGAGGCTAAAATTCACTAAGGCAGTTACAAATGCATAACCTAGAATTGTGTATTTCTACTGGTTCAGATACAGAATTCGTATGTATTCCCTAGTTTAGGGGATATATAGGGACTGTGAACGTTTCCTAATACTCACTTACAAGACAGCAGCCACTTTGAGCAACAGTGGTCAGTTCCCAACAATCAGGGAATATCAGACTAATGTTCCCACCCCACCTCTTTGTGTGAATGATCTCTGGTATGAGGGGGAATTGCAACAAAGCCCTTGCTGCTGCTTGTTGCAATGGTTCTTTCTCACAGGAGGAGGAGTTGGGAACATGAGTCAGACCCCTGTTGATCGCAGTGGCTGCTATCTGGTAATTGGAGATGAGAGAGGTTGGATGGAAAGACACTATGTAGCTAGGGAACAAGTAGGGTCACTATGCATTTGTAACTGCTTTAGTAAGTTTTGGCTGGAATTCCTTAAATGCATATGAATATAGGTTTACTTCAGTTACTAAAGCACAATATTTCTGAGCACTGCTTCTTTAACAGAAAATTTGTTGCCAAAGGAAGAAATAACATGGGAAGAATAGGGATAGATTCTTACAAAAAAGAAGAGTATGTTTTCGCAAACTCTTTTTTGTAAATGCTTAATCCAAAACTAACAAGATGCTCAGGTGAAATGAAGCAGTAGATTATGCAAGGCTTGCTCTTAAAACCATTTTGACCTTCTCGAGATCACTTGAAGACTTCTTTCAAAAGCAATCCAGACATGATTTTTTTCCCATGAGCCTCCATTTTTCTTATAGTTTCCATTTTTGGAAACTATCCATCTTCCCAATGCTTATGCTACTAAAAAATCTTCCAGCTAGATGGAGCACAAGAAGGAAAAGGGAGTCTAGACAGATTTTGAAGGGAGTAAGGGAGCCTCTTTGTCAGAGGTTTTCTTAACTGAGGCATGCCTGTACATTTTACATCATGAACCATTGTAACTTAGTAAATGAAACAGTTAGCACTAATTCAGGTTTCAGAAAATCCAGTTGGGTCATTCAGGTATGACAGCCCTTTTCAACTGTATTCTCTGTCCTCATGACTTGTAATGATGAATATAAAATTCCAAGCACAACTCTGCCAAAAAGTTATAGCCCTTGATTATATGAAATGATTGTTTACTGTACACCTCCCTTGTATTTTTTTCACCACTCCCAAGCAACAGATTTAAACCAAGAGTAAACCAGAAGACAAATGTCATCATATTGAGAGAATGTTTTCAGTGTGGGAATCCATAATAGCTCTTTCCTTATTTCTATACCACATTCTTTCCACCAAGCCCAAAGGACATTCCAGCAAAAGACCTGAAATGTGCCATTTCTACTTCCCCATAATGCCAGTGGTTCTTACTTTCCTTAATGAACTGACCTCCACATGTGTGTAGGTACACCTCTCATCATCCCGAGCCAGAATACCTGTCGGTCATAGATTTGAGAAGCTGAAGTCCAAAGTTTTCGTAGGGCACCATGTTGGAGAGTCTGGTTTAAATAGATTACCTTCCAAATCTAGATCTGCTAAATTTGGTGAGATGGTGCTGCCTGTTTGGTTATTTATTTCTTTTTTACCACTCACCGATGTGCCAAAGTATATTATGAGCAGCAGGGGGCTAATTTATGTAGTCAATTTCAACATGCTCTGTATACAATGTCTAAAACATTGATGGAGAAATGTTCATCCATGACAGGCTGATATGCAGTCTTTACCTTACAGCATCATTTATTCTGTAGTAAGAGACCTATTAACTATCATGACCCTTACTATCTCTAGCATATTTTTCTCTGTCGCATCCATTTCAAAATCTATAAGGAATCACAACAAATTACAGGACAGTCTACAGTTGAAATGAACCTTTGGCCCTGTGGCATCAGAATAGGGTGACGTGAGAGCAGGGGAACCCATAGCAAACGACCTATATAGATATGCCCTAAGAAACAGAAGATGGGATGAGATTAGGCAGACAGTTGCAAGATCTATTCTCATACAGGTCTGATTTGAATTTTGTTCCAGGTAGCCAAAAAATAGTGTGTGTGTGTGTGTGTGTGTGATCACAATGCGTGCTTCGTGATATTTCAAAAGCATACTGCACTAGCTGTGAAGTGCCATTTTTGTGTGTAGACTACCTTGGTGTAAGACCTAGTGAAATCAGGGAGAATTTCATCCAAATGAATTGTTGAACAGTGCTGCCTTGTACCATCTAATGAACTCCATATATAATCTATTAGTCTGATACACTTAACATGAGTAATAGATTTCTTTTTGAATGCCATAGGGCATTGTCAACATTACTTTCAGATGTGTGTGTGTGGCTGGATGGTTGGCAGTCAGGTTAGTTGGCTATACACATATGTACATGAACACTATACATATTTCCATTAAATATTGCACACACACTTTTAAAGCCCCCCAACACACACACACACACACACACTTTTCATTTGGAGCATAAAGCATTGGTCTTCTGCATTTTATTCATTTATACACTTCTTGCCTGCATGCATTTCTCTAACTTGTTAACACACCATCACTTCTGGGACAGGACTAAAGATTTTGCCTTACTGATATCACCCAGCAGAGCAGGTCCAGACAGTTAGAAATGCATTATACAAACCAGGGGATATTTGTCTTGTTCACATGGGATTTTGTGTTTATTTTTTGGCTCAAAAAATGTGTTCAAGCGTGAAAGCTTGCCTTATCTGAAAAATCCACAAAAGGCCCAAACATTAGCTCATAACAGGTCTGTATGACTAATGTGCAATTTGAATGTTCATGGCTGGGTTGTGGTTTTTGGCTGATGTGGGCACAAGAGAAATTATCCCCAGCATTTTTTAAAATGAATTTCTTTCCTTAACATTCCTATGAAACATAACTTTTTTTTCTAGTATGCTTTTGACTATTTTCTAGAAAGAGAAAATAATGAAAAATATAAAGAAAGGATATCAAGTCTACAACTCTGACATCCAACTCAGAAATGAGACAAGGATTTTTAGCCAAATAAACAAGTTTTGAACTGGATTGTTAAAAAAAATAGTATCTGCTCTGACATTTAATAATGAAATTCGGAGTGATTCCCTTCCTCTCACTCGCCCACCTGCCCACCCGATACCATTAGGGTATGATCTTGGACCCATCAATTCCTTTTGGCATGCTTTGTTTTAGTTATATATTCAGAGAAAAGGTACATAGCTCTTTACCTAAAGAATGTATTCCAGAGGACTTCAGACAGTTTTAATAAGCAGAATGACCTCCATATCTATTTTTGCTATAATATGCGCAATAATAATGTCTCCCTCTGTGTTCAGTTCAGTGGTCTATATTAAAAGTCAACATTTTATCCCAATGTGTTCTTAATGTAGAACAGTTCAGTAACAGGTAGACAGGTTCTGATGGTGTGATTTGATTTTATTGTTCAAATGGAGATGTTCTTGTTTATTTTCATTTATGTGAATGTTTGTAATATAAGGATAATTTAGTCCAAATTGTATTGATTTATATGACATATTTTTAGACTGCCTTTCAAAAAACATTTTTCTAAGGAGATGTACAAAATATAACAAAGTCATTTAAAAAGAAACATCACAATAAAGGTTTAAAATAATCAGTCACTTTTGGAGTATTTCTTTCCCAATTCCCATTGTTATGTCAAAATGTATCTATTATAATTGAAAACATACTTTAGGCTATATTTGATGTTGCACCCCTATGTAGGAAAAATGTATCTAAAATGAAATAAAGCTCAGGCAGGCCTGTTACCCCTGAGACATTGCTTTTAGGTCTGAGCGTTGACTTTGTTTATTTAAATTAGGCTGGTCACCTACTGTTCTGTCAAACCTTGTACCTTTTGCAAATTTTTGTTCCTGTCAAGGGCTCTTGCCTTTGATTCAATATTGAGTCTCCTAGAAGAGAGAAGAACTGTCTATTTTCAGCAGCAATATCAAGCCAAGCTACTGAAGTGTTCAGTAAGGAGAATATGTCAAAGGACATATTTCTGATGGAGATGGGATATGAGTAACTCATGTGGAGCACTATAGTGCTTTTAACGCAGTTATGGATACTGCCAAGAAGCCACATTCCACTTAAACATGGCGTCTCATTTATTAGTTAGACTATTACAATGGTCGGCTTTTTAATACCCAAAGGCTTTTCTTGTGCTTGTATAAGGCAGGGAATTTGGTGTGGTGCCGGTTCTGCTCAGTCTGACAGGGATGTTCATTAACTGCAGTGATGCCTGCACACATGTTATGTGTCAATATTAAACTCTCGTGTTGCTCAAGAGGCTAGTCAAATCCTAGAAAGAGTCAGTAAAGGGAAGGAAAAACCTGGATGGATACCACAAAAAAATGCACACTGGGGCAGATAGTTTGAATTAAACTGATGGCTTGCTGGAAAGTTAAGTGCTATTGTGGATTCCCAACAGTTAAGTTTCAGAGGAGTCTGTCCAAAAAAAATCCAAGAGTTTTTCCATTCTGTTGGCAGTTTTAAAGGCCCTCATAATAATGAATTGTCAGGATTTTCTCCCACTCTTTGGCACAAATGTACCTTCTCTCAGAGTCAGACATGACTGACATTTTCCTCCCGCCACTTTATTATTTCTTATAAAATATTTTCACTGCACTGACATGCTGGAACTCCTGTTTTCCAGTCCTGCTCAAATTCTTCAGTCCTAGCGTCATAGTAATCAGGACAACAATAATAGCAAAAGGCTTTGATATACATCTGAGTGGTTAAAAGCCACTCCACATATGAATGACAGGTCGCAAAGGAGAGATTTGATGCATTCATTCAACACCAGCGCCAACTAGCTCACCCTCTCTTCCTTTCTCTCTCTTTTTTTGCATAGAATTGTACTTTCAAAGACAGCATGTCCCATACTGTCCAGTGGGAACATTTATTTATTTATTTATTTATTTATTTAGAGCATTTATGCCAACCAAAATGGCTCACAGTGTGGCTTACAAATTGTTAATTTGACAGTTCCCTGCCCTCAAGATTAGAATCTAATATCCCACTCATTATTGTATTCCTCAGTTCTTCTTATGTCATAAGATCCTTATGATGAAAGCTTTTTAATAGCCTCCTAAATGAAAGACAATAAGTAGCCTTAAGTACCAGATGTCACCACATTGTCTACCCTGTGGCTTCCATGTTATAGGATAGGGCAGAACTCCACTCTATGGTTTGTGCAGGGATGTTGTCCAAAGTAGTCCCCATTCGTGTTGAGTTATTCTCTGTAATGTGGAATAACATATTTGTTCTGTCAAATGTTGGCCAAAGTTCTAAATATACTTTTCCCTATCTCAGCAATGGAAGATAACAACATGGGAAAGAGTTGGGGAACTGTTCAAGGTAATGGCATCAATGTTTATGCATTTACAACAGTTGTGTGCCCCTATAAATTCATATAGGATAATTATAGTAACCAAACATACTGTATATATTCATGTGTAAGTCTAGAAATTGTCAAAATTACTTAATCAAAAAAATGACCCAAAACATTGAGTCAATTTATCTGTGACTCAGTGTAAGTGCTATACTTTAACTTTCATTTTTTTAAAAAAAATGAATTATCTCCTTCTCTGAGTAGAGTGGCAAAAGGCTTGTCTTGGGAGAACCTTTAAAAAGGTCTTAGGCCCTTTACATACCAGTCTCAAAGGCCAGCATGGGGGCAGAATTGGGGTGTAGCATTTTCACAACACATGCCCAACTCCACCCCCCTGGGTGCCCTGACGTTGCAGCCACTCCAGATGGTACGCGGCATCATGGCTCACTTCCAGCACTGTGTCCAGATGATGCAGCACCAAAGGAACTCCATATAGCTGCGCTGCCATGGCTGTGGCAGCCTTTCAAAAGGCCAGATTGGGGCCACAGTGTGAAGTTGCCTTGGCCCCAATCTAGCTAGGAAAAGGGCGGCTGGAGGCCACCCCTTAAGGGCCACCTGTTGAGCCCCTCAGTCTGCCCTGGTCAAACCTTTAAAAAAACATCAACCCCCTCTACTCTCTCTGCAACAGCAACACTTCTGGCCTTTTTAAATGTCTAAGCAGGAAAAAAGTTATAGTGGCTTTTGAATACTTCCCCTCAAAAGGAACACTAAGAGAGTAGAGGGTATTGGTGCTTCTTTTAGGTTCTCCCAGGATAGACTAAGCTCTTGCCTTTTGCCACTCTACTCAGAGAAGAAGATGATTCCTCCTCCTCCTAGTCCTCCTCCTCCTCCTTTTGTGTGATAAAAACTACTACTGTTCCTTAACTCTTGACTTTAGATCTTTACATGTACACATTTTCTTAGTCCTACCTGCGCATGGTCACTCCCCCCCCACACACACACACTGCACAGCCACTATTTACCATTGTGTTTACCTACTCATCCATGCAGACTTTAGGGCGAGCACAAACAGTTATACCTGTCAGAATTTTGTAAGTTCTTTGGCATCATTTTCCTTTGATTACATCATTTGTCATATGCCCCTAGGTTTTACCCTTGACTTACCCATGGGTCCATAATTTTGGCCTCAGAAACTTCCCTCAGCTTATACATGATGAGGCTGACTTATACGTGAGTATATATGGTAAATGCAATTTAAATAAAAATAGAATATGATTACTTTAACATGGGAAGGTGTAAAGAAATCAGATATTACCTTTGAGACTAACTAGGGAGAAGAAATTTCTAGCATATGTATGTATGCACTGAGGCCACAAAAGTTTATTTTAGAAATTTCTTCACCTTAGTTAGTCTCAAGGGTGCTATTGGATTCCTTTATGCCTTTTTAATGCTAAAACAAACTAGCACAACTATCTCTTTAAACATTTCATGTGAGAAGCAACACAAAATTCAATAACCAATGAAAAATTATGAAAAATTACAACATGACTCAGGATAGCTGTCCCTATGCCTTGCAGATTAAGCTTTACCATGAGTGTGCTTCTCAAAAGCATATCGGTGTTGCTCATAACATATAGATCCCATCTATGTCTTAGCTGCCCCAAATCCCAAATTACAAATCTACTTTTTCTCCTCACAGCTCCCTAATCTTTACTCCTGCTCTTGATGTATAACTTGCTCTCTAGCCACATTGTAGCTTTGCCCTTCCCTGTTTGTCGCTCTCCTTTGGTCTGAAAGTAACTCTCGGATTTCCAGTCTTCACTGCATCTGGGCAGAACTTGTAAAGCATATTCTTTAAGGATTGGATGTGTTCAGACAACTTGTTCAGACTGTCTTTGCAGTCACATACCAGACAGTCTTTGCTGCATATGGGCCCCCTATTTATTCATATATTGGATAGGGGATAACAGCAAACTTTGGGGTCATGCTCTACCACAGGCTTTTACATGCAGATTAATTTTCCTTAGAAAGTCAGGGCTCCTTAATGGCATTTTGTTAACCTCTAGACATATTCAGGTGGCTTCTTAATGTGTTAAGATTAACATGTATTGGCTTGCTTTCCTTTATGAGTCATTCACTCCAGGTCTATGCAAGCAGCAGTCTGAAGTGGTAAAAGGCTGAAGTAATAGAACTGAATGCACTGTTTCAGAATGCAAGTGGAGATGTCACATTCAAGTGATGAAAAATCCCTGTCAAATAGAAGCCAGCATAGCAAATGAAAGGCTAGGCTAAAATATTCCCAATGGTTATAATTTCATTGCTCTCTCTCTCTCTAGCCCTCCGTTCTTCACAACAGTTCAGCACATTTAAATAAAAACAGTATTAAAATCATAGATCACTTTTTTTCAAATCACAATTAAAAACATTTAGAAAGTTAGAAACTACAAATGTCTACAAAGATACTGTAAAAGTACTAGAAACAGCAGCAGGAAATGATGAATCAACATTTGCTAATTCCCTGAAATCTTGTACAAATATATGTTTTAAACTGATGTTTGAAAGACAAGAATGTCTAGGACAACAGGATCTTACTAATTTGGAAACGTTGTTAACCCCCACCCACCCCAATATTTTGAAGCAGTATAAGCCATTATTTTGCTTCACCATTCTGTCATCTCATTCCCATGCCATGCTGGCATATTTGAAGACACAGGCTCTTTAACTTACTGAGAAGGCACTATTTGTGATAGTTGCCTAACAATTGTGAATGTTCATGTAAGAAGCTAAAGCCAACTACCTATTATAGAGCTAACAGCAGGTGCTGGAGAGATGAAAAGTGCATGATCTAGACTGGAGGAATTATCACCAGTGTTCCAGTCAAACTCAGAGCCTTCCAAGTTTTGCATTACTTCCCCTCCCCCTTCCAGCATCCTTTGTTTTGGTTACATACACAAACAAGGGGTGCATAGCTCTTTACCTAGAGAAATCCAGAGGATTTCAGAAAGCTTTTTAAAAAATAGAATGATCTCCATATCTATTTTTTTTTGTAATATGTGTAGCAATAATGTCACCCTTTATGTTCAATTAAATGTGATTCTTCATTGCTTAAATATTTAATGCACTGACAGGAGGTTGCATATGTGAGCTGATATTCATTGATACATTTATTGTAGTGGACATCCATGACCTTGTGTGCATGCATTTGTGGTGGAACAGCTTGTTGTCATTATTGCTCTGTTATGTTGGGTTTGTCCTTGCAGTGGGAGGAGGTGGTGTGGACTGATGATCAGTTGTTGGCCCACTGTGGGAACCAATGGTGTGGTCAGTGGGTTCTCCCCACAAATCTGGAAACCCCACATGGAAGTGAATAGACTTCCTTCCCTATATCTTTTTTTACTGTAATGTTCTTTGCATGTTCCATCTGTGACATTTGACCTGTAATGGCTTGTTCCCACATGCATATAATTTCTGGAATCTGCAGTCATGAAATAATGAACATAGATGTGTAAGTCAGTTGTTAGAAACAAGATTTGTGGAAAACATGTCATCAGTCTATCATGTCATTCTTCCATGCCCAAGCATCTAGCTTAATGAGGTTTGAGCAGTGGTGACAGCTCCCAACATTTCTCACTTCCCCGATTTTGTTGTTATCACCTTTGCAAGGTTAGAGGGTCATGCTGCTTCTAATGGACACAGAGCATAAAATGTCACAACTCTTTTCTCCTTTGACATTAATTGTGTCATGGGTTGCTACACTATTCGTGTAGTGAGTAGATGACACCTGACCTATAGAAACAACCTTCCCCTCTTTATATCATTTACTCTGGAAGTCTGTGAAGAGAAGCACTGAGCTTTACTTCCTAAAAGCTGCTAGATTTGTAACCTTTTTTTCATCCTGACCTCTTGTAAGATAATGAGCTTATCCCCAACCAAGAAGACATTGATTAACTGGTAAGGTTGTTAGGCTGAAAGAAGAAATACCTGTGTTACAGCTGCAAGATAACAGGAGCCTTTTCCCAAAGCACATTCTCAGTGAACACCAAGGTAGTTTGCATTATAATCATCCAAACAAATACTAATTTGTAGATCATTAGAAGAATGGAGATAACTCAGCTAAGAGAAAACAGAATCACTCAGTTTCAAGCCAGCAGCCAACTATTGTCTAAAATTAACTCCTAAAATTTGTACAAAAATGGCTCAGTGGAGAAATGCATAGTGGATGTAAAACACAGCAAGATATTTTTGGATCAGGACTGAAATATTTGTTTACCTTACAAACAAGAAACAGTTTGGTAGCACCACATAACCCAATACATTTATTTTTTTTCATAGGTTTTCATGGACTGGGATCTTCTTCATCAGTGTTCTTCTTAGCTGATCATATAGATATGTACTTACAGCATCTATGTGCTAGCATGGGATTTGGCTGGAATGTAACAAGCTTATGCTATGTGTTTGTTGGTCAATTCATGGATTATGACACCAACCATACAGGGCAACCACATGGTTAAGTGCTGTTTGGTGGCTTCTCGGTGGCCTTTGTAATCTTGAAATTGAAATTTTGCAAAACTTTAAAACTGAGCAAAGACTTTGAATGAGTCAGAGTCTGAAAGGGAAGACAAATAGTGTAAACACAGAGAAGGCAAGGGTAAAGATACAACAGGACAGGTAGTATGGAGGCCAGTATTACATTGCATTATACTTCTCATTCTCAAGGGTAGGTTCATGAAAACCTCAGGATAACTGTGGTAGAGCAGGAGAACAGCTGACTACTCTTTATATTGATTGATTCATTTGTGATAAGGAAGTTCTAAAAAACATTCCAGGCACTGATGAAGACTAGTTGTCAAAACATGTTTGGCTAAAAATAGTGAAAGGCCGTCATTGACAGAAGACAAGCATTTGCACAGTTAAGACAAAGGCACCAGTGTTCCTGATTCTGGTTGTATTATATATGGGTATTGTGATACATGCCTTGTTTATATCCTGTTTGGATTTGTAACGCATGCTACATGAGGCTTCCTTTGGAAATTGTTTGGAAACTTCAGCAGAATTCTGCAGCCAAAATGCTGACTGGAGCCAATTACAGGGAACATTCAACTCATTAACTTTCTTCAGTGGTTACCAATTCATTTCCAGGAGCAATTCAAATTGTTGATTGTACCTTATAAAGTGCTATATGGCTTTTTCCCAGAGCATCTGAAAGATTGTTTTCTCCCTGTAGTGATGTTTCAGCAAATGACAAAAAACAACTAAGTCAAGCAATCTTACACCAGAATTACAGTCCACTTGTCACCAACACTTTATTTGGTGCTATGTACAGACCTGAACTGGAATAACTCTTTGATAAGAAAAAGCTGCACTATTTCAGGTGTACCACTTCTGCAGTGTAAAACTCTCCACCATCCCCAGGTGTAACTTCTGTTTCAAGCCATGCTAATGTATTTTAAAGCTGATGTATGTTGTGCAAGGGGGGGGGGGAGATATTTAAAATACATGTATCATTTTTTCTCACTTATACTGTATTAATAAAAGTTGTGCTTTGCTGGAAGATATATAAGACACTCTAACTCTGGA
The DNA here is from genome assembly GCF_019175285.1 of Sceloporus undulatus. Lineage (NCBI taxonomy): Eukaryota > Metazoa > Chordata > Lepidosauria > Squamata > Phrynosomatidae > Sceloporus > Sceloporus undulatus. Next base: position 109,293,544 of record NC_056524.1, on the reverse strand, counting down.
GCATTCTGACACTATCTATATGATTGCCTTGTTAATTAAATCAGTATAACATACTACAAAATATCATGTATCATCAAACACAGGCTAAATATACACTGTGAGACAGAAGCTGGTCACCCTAGAGCAGCACCTGAGCAGCTGGCTGAGCAGTAACCAAGAAGCCTCTTGTCCACTCTGGCCTTTGCTGTAATGCTGGCATGGATGAGAGGCTTCTCATTCACTGCTTAGCTAGCTGTTCAGTTGCTGTTTCCAGGATGACAGGGTGCACAGAGAGCAGCAACTGAGCAGCCAGTCAAACAGCAACCCAAAAGATTTACTGGTGCCAGCCTTTGCTACAAGACTGGCACAAGCAAGAAGCTTCTCAGTCACTGCTCAGCCAGCTGCTTGCTTGCTGCTTCCAAATGTAACTGAGTACAAAGGGAGCAGTGACTGAGATTGATTGTTTTGAATTTGCAGTAGAACAGCAGACCTAATATCAAAAAAATATGCCTAAGAGGGCACTAGGAATGTCGCCCACAAGGAAAGATTTGGGGAACCACTGATTAGACACTGTATTTCTATTGATGCAACCTAGAATCACATTGGCTTTTTTAGCTGCTATATCACACTACTGGCTTATGTTCAATGTGTAGTCTACTAGGATTCCCAGATCCTTTTCACATGTACTGTTTTCAAGCTAGTCTATATCTGTGCATTTTATTTTTTCTGCTTAAGTGTAACACTTTTCTCCATGTTGAAATTCATTTTTGTTAGTTTTGGTCAGTTGCCAAGCTGGCTGGAGGATTCTGGTAATTGTATTCAAAAAAAGTAACATTATGCTTTGTCTACAGCATCTGTATCCCAGCTGATATGTAAATGGTAGGGGGTCTCACAACCAACCCAAGAACTGCCCTGCCTGAAATATGGCATCTTTGTGCTTTGCACTTTGTCTTCAAAGCAGTGAAAAATAGATTGGCAATCCTATACTCAAAAATTCATTGAATGGACTTCCTTGTGCATGTAGAATTGGCTGCATTTCTCAGTTAAAGGGAAAACCTCTTCCAAGTCTCTCTGTAGGGCTAGTTAAACAACTGAATGTGCACCACGTGAAAGATAATCTAAATTAAATAAAAACTATGTGATTTGAATGCTTTTGGAAACAGTGAATGATGAATTGCTTAATTGAGTACCCATAAATATTCAAGAAATGGATCCAATTGTTAGTCAGTGTCTTGTTCAAGATTTCAAGCATCCTTGTCATTTCATAATAGAACTGTCAGAGCCCATTTATATCATCCATATGAGTCTTATAATATGTTTATTTAATATGATTGACAGAAGCTGATGTGAGACCTAATTCTGATCTCATTAAGGTAACAGTAATTATCCCACTCGATTTAGTAACATAGAACTGAGAATTCTTTAGATTACTTTTTTAAAAAGCCTGTTTACCTCATTTTAGAAAAGAACACACATTTCACTTTATGTATATATTTTATATATTCCTAAAATGAGGATTTGGTAGAAATGTTTCTGTGAATTTCTTTGTGTATTTAGTCAAATGCAGATTGGGTAAGGAAAAAAATTGTGTATTAGACTCATGCCGCTTCCTCTCCTATTGTTGTTGATGATGATTATGGTGAAAATCTGAGTCTGAAATAAGAAGAGTGTTCAATATCTATTGGACCATATTTTTATCAGAAGTAAAATGTCTATCATTGTAGTGGATGGGCTGCAAACAAAAGCAGAACTTGTTCAGTGCACAGCCCCTTGTTTGCAGCCATATTGGGGATGGGGAATGCTCTTCTTACAACACAGCATACCCTAAAGTCGTCAGTCCTATTAATAAGAATAAACTGCTTCCTCTTTGGTCCCCATATTTTCATCTTGTTTCTCATGCATTCCATTTTGTCCTGAAACATTATCTGTCAAGGGCCAACCAATCCGTTCCCACTGAAACCCTTAGTGAAGTGGAGAAAAAGAGATTGCCCTAGTCCTCTCTATGTTGTCCTGGGAACACTTGACATTGTAGACACCAAGTCCTCCTCTGCTTCCTAGTTGCACTAAGACAACACTGTTATCACTTACTAATTGGCTATTGAGAGCACTGAACTCTTGTGTGACCTTCCAATTACCACTGAGCACTCCCACATTAGAGTCAAGCATCTCCTTTGTCAAGGAGGATAATTATTCATCTTCCCCCTTTGTGCACCTGGAAATCTTTCTTCCAGTTGCCAGTTCAGTTTTGCTTACTGTAGTTGGTCTTAGGTCTCAGTTGTGATTTCAGGAAAGTGGAAATCTCTCTCTTATGCTAGCATAAATACAGCCTGGATGACTTGTGAAGTCTTAGGCTTCATATCTCTTTACTGCAAATCCATACAACTTCTTCATCAGTCCCAGCCCAGCAGAGTTTTTCTGTGGTTGAGGCACACACACCTGCCTGCCTACCTACCATATTTAGGAATCATTCTCACTTTGAAGATCCCCACTTCCCTAGCCTTTTCAGACATATAAGTAAGAAAGGCTATAAATTGACTCTCACTTCTCTCTCTCTTGCCATTTTTCTTGCTTCCACAACTTCTTCATTTTTTCCCAAAGTGGACTGCTTGAGTTGTGCACTGCCACCTCACAAAGTCTGTTCCTATTAAAGGAGGCTTATTGAATCAACTGCTGAATGGTAAGTCCAGACCATTGATCCCACTGATTCAACTGGGCTGCTCAATTTGCATCTAGTAATTGAATGTGGGCCCTTGTTTCCGGTCTCCCTTTCTTTTCTCTGAGACACTCTTTGACAATATACTTTACAATTTACTTTTTGGTTTACTTTTTGCAATAAAAATTCCCTTCCAGGGAACGCTTTCCTTTCCTTTCTATTGCTCCTGCTTTTACAAGAGTCAGCTACCTGAAAGTTGCACACCATGCTTCTTTGTATATTGCAAATGATCTAGTTCTTAGAGTGGACTAATAGCAGCCATCCTCCAGTACTTCAGGGCTATGGACACAGAAGAAAGTCTTAAGAAGTGAATCTTCAGGGACTTTTATTCATGTCCCAGAAACACTTAATGCCTAATAAGTAGATACCAGATTTATACAAAGACCTATCTCTCAAACAAGTGCAATAATGCTATTCAATGTGAAGAGCAGAAAACTATGTTTTGGCTTCACTGTTAACAGTGTCATAACATTTAGCATCTGACTTTTTTCAAGGAGAGAATGGCAGCCATTTATGTCTGTAGATATTTTCTGTCCTTTCCCTCTAATTTTATTAACACAAATAACAAAAAAAATACAAAAAATTGTATCTTTTAATACATTGGCTGTCACTTATGTTTTATTTTTGGCTGTTGTAAACTGTGTTTTTGCTGTTGTATTTGATTCTGATTGTATTTAATTGGTATTATTAATATTACTGGGTTTTTCCCCTATTATATCTATGACACTGACAACTTTGGCTGCAAGAGGACCCATGAACTGATTGAATGAAGAAATGCATGTATACATGTGAAATAAAAAAAAAATCTGATTGCAGGGTGTGGGCTTATTTCATGCGCCTGGAGATTACCATAATGCCCACTCCTGCACATACTGTGGCCTTGTCATCCCATGAAACCAAAAACAAAAGTGGCTGAAATTTTTTGAAAACTTCTTGTAGAAACAAGGTACAAGATGAATGCATGCCTTTTTCAAGGAAGAATTGCACTTTCTCAAAGATTCTTGCAGTGCCACTTCTCACTTGTAGTGATTTTTTATGATGGGGAGAGGAGTTGGAGATGACTGCTGAGCACACTAGGGGCCTTGAAATTGGATGTATGGGGAGACATGGTTCATAGGTTGTCCACCTGGCCCTTTGGAGCTCTACCCACTGAAAACCAAGCTTCCCTCCCCACCCCCATTTGCATTGTTTCATGCTGTGTTGTTTTGTGTCTGCAAGTCATGTCTGGCTTATGGCAATCCTAAGGCAACCATCTTATCACATTCTTTTCCTTGGGAATATTGGTTCAGAGGGGGTTGCCTTTGCCTTCCTGTGAGGCTGAGAGACTGTTAACTATCCAATATCACCCAGTGAATTTCCATAGATGAGGAGGGATTTGAATACTGGTTTCCAGAGTTATACTTAAATCACTACACCACACTTATACCACTACACCACACTGGCTCAGATTCATGCTAGGATATTTGGAATCAGTCTCTTAAATATATCATTCTTCCACCCTCAGTATTCATGGGTGGAATTGAGTAAATTAGTTGAAGTTATTATTGCCTGTACTGCACAAAGTAAGAATTTCTATTAAAAGAAGTAGAACTTTTTTTCCATTTGCCCTGTAAGGCTGTGGAATAACTAGAAGTGTGTAATGGAGGGGACAGAGTTGTTCTTACCTCTTTCTTTTTATATGGTGAGTGCAAAATGTGTTTGTATTTCAGACATTTCAAGGAGAGTAAGCTATTCTGTTAATAGCCACTCTTTACTCATTTTAAGAATGCTCTGAAGAAGTAGTGTTTAATTTATCCAAATTGTTACTGTTTTTATAATTTTTAATGTCAGTAATTTTAGCTTGAGAAAGGCAGGGCACAAATGTTGAAAACAATTTATACATCTCACCTCTGTTATAAATTCTTCAGATAGCTTCAGGTAAAATATTGTTGTTCATTCCCAGCATGGCATAGTGGTTTGAGTGTTTGACTGTGATTCTGAAGACTAGGGTTTTATTCCCAGTTCAGCCTTGAAACCTACTGGATGATCTTGGGCAAGCTGCATGCTCTCAGCCTCAAAGGATGGCAATGGCAAGACTCCTCTGAACAAATCTTGCCAAAAGGAAAAAAAACTATTATAGGTTTGTCATAGGGTCACCATAAGTCAGAAATGACTTGAAAACACACAACAGTCTCTCAGGACTTTATCACACGGGGACCTATGTGCTTGCATCCCAAAAAATGGTTAAAGTGTTAGCATCCCATAAAAACACAAATGAGCAATCGGTTAACATACATAGAGCACAACAACATGTTAAAAACATATTACTATTGCAAGAGAGTGCATCAAAAGCTCATTTGCTTTTCAGACAGATGCAGAAAAATCCCGTTGATGGCTTGGAAATAATTGTTTTGTGCATGCGCACAGAAGCAGTAGTTGCATCACCAGAAGTCAGCCAGAGAAATAAATAATTTTCTTTACACAATTTTCTTTACAAAGCATCTCTGCCTCTCCTCAGCTAATGGCTAATGGGAAAGGCTTAAGGAGGAGACACATTCACACACAGAGAGCCAAGAGAGAATGTGAAGCAAGCCGTTTCTGTCTATGAAGAGAGGGTCTGAAAAATGCTCAGTCTGTAGTTTTTCACTGTAATTTTTCACACTAACACTTGAGGTGTATGAAAGTTCAATGAATCTTGCTTCTGAGTAGACACATTATGTTGTTAATATCACAGAGTTGTCAATTTGTTCTGAATTGTTTTGAAATTTTGCCTGCATCTTTTGAACATTGGAGAAAGGATTTTCCCAGCCTCTTACAATGTGATCCTTAACATACCTAGTCTGTACAAGCCTAATTCCTTGTTAAAAATTTTTAATTTTTCATGCTAGCCACATC
>NC_056524.1:109176502-109287968 GCF_019175285.1 Sceloporus undulatus | reverse complement strand
CAAGGAAGACACTGTGCAATCATTTTATATAGAAATCTGTTGACTTGATTAACTTGAAATTTTGCAAATGTATGGGTTCTGTGGTCTGTATAAGAGACCTTATTTTAATTTTGTTTTAAATCTGTGGATTCTGGCCAGCTCTTGGTACAAGACTGTTTCACTCTCTGTATTTTACATGTAATGGGCTTGTCATCTCACTTATTTTAAAAAAATGTGGAAAACTACAAACAAAATACACTTCTGTAGAGTGTCCTCAATTTTGAAGATCCATAGATCTGTAAATATTTGCTCTGGACTTAAATGGAGAAGAGTGAAAGTTCTGCTGTAGGCTGGGTTAACCCAGTTATTGCAGCACTTGTCTGTTACTGCTGAACTTACTTGTGGCCTCTGATCATTTGCTATAATTGCACTCTTTTTCTTATTGTGTACCATTTATTGTTCTGAGAACCGGCAGTTCCAGTGTCATTGGTGGTTCCCTAGTGACTTAAACTGTTTACTTGTAACCTATGCACTGGATAAAATTAGTTTCAGTTTCTTGCTTGTTCTCTACACTAACTTTATATGATTCGAAGAGTTCCTACAAATGATCATGTTTTCATGGCAGTTATAGGTTCTTTCCTCTTAGCACTACAGTCCATTTGAGTCACACTTCTAACTGAGCACATTGTATATCCTTATTCACAATTTTGCCTTTCTAAAAAGGCTACATGTAAAAGCATTCACTATAGTATTCAGCTCTTCCTGTGCTAAACCTTTACAGATGTACTTTTAAAAGTTTCATGAGGCACATAGGAAGATAAATAGATATCTAATGAGGTTACAAATGATAAGACATGTGATAATACATAGGGTAGTTGTCTGTGACAGTACCACAATAATATGTATTTTAGTTCAGTTGTTGAGTTCATTGCAATTATAGTCTGGTACGTTCCAAAGCACTGATAAGAAATGAGAAGGTGGGGAACGCCCTGAAAATCTGGTTTGATTGTGATAGATGTACTACAGAACATGCAGTCTGTACAAAATCTAATAGTAATGTTAAGTTCTGTCAAATGGAAGATTTACCCAGTCAACTATTTGGCTTATTCTGGATAATACTTTGTTTCTTTAAAAAAAATTGCAAAAAAAAAAATCTATGAAATAATGGAGATGGATAAATTGACGGCACTAGTGAGAGAGGGCAACACTCAGAAGTTTAATAAAGGCTGATCTTTGGTAATAAAGTATTTATATAAAGAAAAAGGAGAAAAAAGTGTAATTGCCTTTAAGGATTAGAAACAGTAGCTGAAAATTTAATTGGGATTTTGATTATTTATAGATGCAGAAATATTATAAATGTAAAAATAACAATATGAATACTCCAAACCATGGAAAAAAGATTAGGAACATGTGTTAGTATAAATATAAATAATTTAAAGTATGAAAACTACAACAATAATATATAATATGGAATAATAAGATAAGGAAAAGAAAATGGGAAAGTCAATTTTGATATTTACATTTAAACACAATATCCAAAGTAAAGGACAGGAAGTATATTTTAGTTAAATGTTTAGGGATAAGTTTATATGTGTACATATGTGTGTAATGGTCCATAATTTGTTTTTCTGTTTTTGGTCTTTTTTATGCATTTTAATAAAAAAAATTGCATTGCAAATTTTCATTTACTGTGAAATTGTAAAATAGTAGGACAGCTAACTCTGTCTTCTCCTCACTCTCTCCCTCCCTCCTATCCACAAATCTTAGTAGACCTAGATATGTGTCAATGTCAATCACTATAGATATAAATCATCTTTGAAGTACTGACCATAGGATTGTATGTTATTCATGTTCAAAATGCACTTTTCCAGAAGGATGCTTGATCAAATGATTGTTGAAGGCCAGAGTTTGCACGAGTAGCCTCAATAATAAAAAGCTTTCCAATTTCTTCAGATTCCTTCTTTGATTTCTCCTCTTGCTAATCTAACTTTGTATGTTAGCCTTTCTGACTGTGCTGTTGACCTCATGCTCTCTAACCACCTTTGTATGGAAAAGTTTTGCAGTGTTTTTCACATAATCTTGCAGTTCTTAAAAGAAGTGCTACACGGTCCTCGTTTGGCAACCTTTCATTTCCATTTTCAAATTTGGATATTGTGACTAAAGCTACTGTATAGAAAGCTACTGCATATATATTGTCAATAAAACTACTATTTGTCCTAAAGCCTGGATTATCAAATTTAACATTTCCTCCAGAAAATAACAATTTCTGGGCAATTTAGCCACATATGTTTCTTGGATAACCCAGGAAAAATATTCATTCCATTCAGGGCAGTGACAAATTTGAATTTCATAATTACATAGTAAATGTGTTCAACATGCGGATGAAAATTTATCTGAAGACTAGAGTACATAGTTTTTGGTTATTTGAATATAATGTAGTGCTCTTTTTATTGTGTTATTGCTTAGTATGGATTTTAATATAGTTCATTTAGACTGCAATCCTATTCATGTATACTTGTAAGTAGGTTTCACTGACTTCCATGGGCATTATCCTCTCATTAGTATGCCCATTTAGAATTACTGCTGTAACTATATTTACATTTGACTTATATATTAAGTTAAATTTTGGTTTTATTAAGTAGTTCATTAATACAGGTCTTAATAATGGAAAAAAAGGCTGATAAAAAAAATTAAGTAAAGAATAACTGAATCTTGAAGAGTTTCATCGACACATAGCATTTCCTTAGCCGTATTAATTTTTTTCCTGCATAATAGCATGCAAAAAGTTGTCTATAGTGTTTCATTTTCAATAAATAGACTGAGCCCTTATGTGGGATACTTGACATTTTCTGAAATGTGCAGAATTTATAACACTTAAATATTCTTCATGATGAGGAGTAGCTTAGATTTGCATCCTCCAGTTTGAATGGACATGCCTTTGTAACAGGAGTGTTACACTTTTAAAATAAAAATAAAAAAGTTACAGAAAAATGTCTGACAACAATGTTATGGTGAAGACAGGTTTCATAACTCCATCTCAGCGCAAATGTTTTCACCCACAGGGGCAAAAGTGGGGGTTTTGCATTCCCACATGGTTTTTACACACATTTTAGAAAGCAGGAGGTAGGCGTCATCTGGGAAATGTCCATATTATAGAGTTAATGAATTTGTTGGTTCTCTGCAGATTTAGGTGCAGATTAATTAGGTTTGCTTCTTTGTCAAGTATGTATGGATGTTCAGGTTACAAATCTTCTTTAATGAAGCAGGGCCTACTCTGCATAAAGCACAGGCAAAAAGTTTTGAAGTGCATCTACAGGCACTTTAATGACTAATACCCTCCATTCCAATTAGGGTTGCCATCTGACCTGCTTTTTGCCAATCAACCCAGCATTTTTAAAAAGTAGTGCCTCGGAGTTGGATAATGGGCAACTTTAAATATAAATGATTTAAGTCCATTAATGCATGCAAATGAGGAATAGCGTTTTTTTTCATTGAGAGGGGCCAACCATCATCTCAGCCTCCTATAGAACAGATGCCCACAGCTCTTTTAAAACAGGATGTGTCCAGCTAGGTTTTCCCAGTAAAAGCTGGACTCTTAAAAGGCTTGTTCTACTGCAGTCTTCAAAAGGGGGGAAGGAACAATGCTTTTTGAGCTAGGATGCTGCTCTGGACTGTAGCTGTTATGTGGCTCTGTATATTTTATAATAAACCGTAATGGTTAACAAAAGAATTCATGTTAGTATTGGGCATGATAGTTTGTATCAACTAGATTTTGCTGTAAGAGTAACAGCTTTATTTATATGATTCATATTTATAGAAAACAATGCAACAGATGCTGTGTTGTTCCCTCTTTGAGTATATTTTACTACAAAGACAGAAACCTTTCTGTTTCTCTCTGTATGTAAAAATACAGGGGTGGGTGAAATCCATGACAGAAGGGGATTTTAATATGTAATTCCCCAATCATACTACATATTCTCATGAAGCATCCTATCAGCTTCCTTCTGAAATTAAGAAATAACATCTGGATCTAACGGCTTCGCTGAAATTTTCATTAAAAATATTGTGCCACATAATTTCATTAAAATAAAAACTTCACTAGGATGTTGTGAGGTTCCTCTTCAGATGAAACCCTTGGTAATTTTGTGAGAAGCAAAAACAAATAAGTAAATAAAATAAGAAATGCTTCTTTTTCTTGCTGGCATCATAATCATACCTAAACAGATATCTCTAAATTCAACTTTACATAAAATAAAGTTCCAATATGTATTTGGAGGTTCAAGGGCAGCACAATTATACAAGCAATTTTGGGAGAAAAGAAAGAAAGGAATGCAATACTAAATTTATAAATTTAATAATATGATTAATAGGATGGATAGTCTTAATGGAAGTACTGAAAGGATGATCTTTGTATATCATCGGACAGTTTCTACTTGATGACAAAAATAAAGGCTATGTCTTCCTTAACCAAAATTCTTGGAACCAGAGGTGTCTTGGATTTTTGATTTTCATTATTATTATTTTGGAATACCTGTATTTGCATACATAAACATAATATATCTTGGAGATGAGACCCAAGTCTAAACACAAAAATTATTTATATCCCATATACACATATGTATAGCTCAAAAGATAATTTTAAAATACAATATTTTAATTTTTTTCATGAAACAAAATGTACGTACATTGTACCATCTGAAAGCAAAAGTGTCACTGTCTCAGATACCTGTGCCTTCGACTTCACCTGTGAAAAAAGTTTTGGTTTTTGGAATATTTCGTATTTCAGAATCTGGATAAGAATTCAACCTGTACATAATGCACAAAGTGAACGAGAAAAGTTAAAAAATGCAACAACAGTAGCAAAGTCACTGCTACCAAGTTTAAGGGGGAAATGTGGTAAAATTACAGTTACATAAATGACAGAACTAAACAGTAAAATCCAATTAGAAGAGGTAGAAATAACTCAGGTCCTTTTAATTGTTAAGAACTACAAAGATCAGATAAGCAAAAATCTATTCAAATAAAAGATCTTGTCCACAAACATGCTGGATAATTGGAAAAGTCTTTACTAACTTCTTCACTAACTCATACATTATATTCCATTCATTCATTCATTCATTCATTCAATATGCTGACTTTCTCCTCAGTTGGGCCCAGGGCAACTCACAAAAGATGCTTAAAAACAACAACAAAACAGTACAATTTTAAACACAAGTAAAACACCATATTAAAATAACAAGTAAAAAAAATGTAAAATTCTTAAAAATACTAAGTTAAAAATATAAACATGAGTGCATGACTATATGGATGTAGATGTACACAATGCAAGTATGCTGTGGGATCTAAGTTCAAGAGACAAAATGCACAATGGTGCAAAACTCTGCTTCTGCAACCTTTCTTTCAACAAAGAATATGTTGCCATTGTGCATTTAGTTGTGCATTTTCTGTTGAACTGGGATGCTACAGCAGACTTGCATTAAATATTTTAATTAACATATTAACAAATCATCACCACCATCACCACCATCACCACAAAAGGGAAGAAGCCCACATAACATTTTTTTCTTGTATGTAAAATATATACACAGGTAATATACAAACCTACCCTTCCTCCCCACTACAAAACTATCACCTATCTACAAAATACAGACAGACAAGGGAAACAGTGGCTTCCAACTTGCCACAATATGGTTGTGATTTATCACTTAAATCTTTCCCTTTAGTATTAACAACAGATCTTTTTTATTACCTTTCAAAACTTTTAGAGAAGGTACATTTCTATGTTTAACATCATATTAAATATCATAATATCAAATACTGAATCCCATAGTTACAATATTGCCTTCTTCCAGCTCATCTGTACAGTTTTTTTAATGAATATATTTTAAATCAGTTCTACTGATAGCTTCATTATCTTTTATTTTTGTTATGTCTTTAGTGATGTGGGCTTTTATCAGTACCTGTTTTAAGCTGAATTGAGTTCCAGGACTAGCAAAAAGTGCTATTTTGAATTCTGAAGACAATTTGCATGGTGAAGACCTGAAGGTTTTTGCAGTGCTGCAAATCAACTAGAGGCAGCTCAAAAAACCCTGAATAGTTTGCTCGAGATCCATGTTTCCGAGGAGAAGGAAGCACATGCCAGGGTAACTCGGCTCACCATGTTTCTCTTTAAAGGCTGCCCAGTGGAGGTGAAAGTTCAGTTTGTGGGGGAGGTGGTTACAGCACACTTGCTTTTAACAAATAAATCCTGTCCAGCACATTGAACTGATGAACCCAGGGAGAAAGGGTAATACCCAAACCGAGGCATTAATTGTGAAAGTTCAGTTTTTCTTTTTACTTCACATGTGTTTGCATGCTTGCATGCCTAAGCCATATATATTTTGTTCTGGAGAGAATGTGGAGAACAGCATGTGTGTGCATTGTGAATTATGTATCATTGTTTATTATTATTATTATTATTATTATTATTTCATACCCACCTCTCCCTGTGGAATGAGGCAAGGAGCATACACTAAAAACTGGAGATAATAACAAATGGTATCAATATGATGAACAATAATCCATAGTGGAGGGGAAAGGGGATGATTTGAAGCACACAGAGCAATGGGAGGAGATTTGAGACACAAAAATCACTTTGTCGATCACAATATTAATATAATGGGACAGGATAAGGGCAAACCCAAAAATCAAGCAAGACTCCTAAGGAACTTAAGAATGCACATGAGAGAAAGAGCTAGCATCCCACAGCATGCAAGATTCTGGCTCAGCTCTTGTATTATACACCTGCAGAGAGAAACTGGATTCAACAAGGAAATAAAACTGAGAAAATTAAAAGAATCAGAGGCAGCAAAACTGCACCTGGATAATAGCATTTGTATTTCCTTTTACCACTTCCCTTTATTCTCCCTCTCTTTTTCTCTCTGCAATTTTAGCAATAAACCTCACAGAAAAGGGGGATTGGAGTGGGCAAACCTAGCGTGGTGTAGTGGTTTGAGTGTTGGACTAGGACACTGAGGAAGGTCATTGACATATTGTGGTTTTTAGCACAGCTATGTGAATAATGTCATTCATGCATTTTGGGTTTGTTGTTCACACTATGGAACCGCATCTATGTGCATCTCTGTGAGCTTGGTTGCTCACATGTATCAGCATTTGAATAAAGATAGAGTTGATAATGTGAATGTATTCGAAGCATGTTCAAGGCATGCAGAGTTTTATTCTAGTATATCCTGGGTCTATTTTCCTTGGTTATTCACATAGCTCAGAATACAAATCATTTAGAAAAACTGGGGGGGGGGGGGGAAACTGACAGCTTTTTTCCCAGGTTAAGGGGGTTTTTTGGGCGCGCCCCCCCCCCCCCCAAAAAAAAACACCATAATTGAATGCATTCAAAATGTATGTGAACAACAAAGATTCATCACAGATTCTACCTGGATTATTTTCACCATCTGAATATCCCCTGGGAGACCAGGATACAGTTTCCCGCTTGACCATAGAAACTCACTGGGTGACCTTAGGCAAGTCACACTGTTTTAGCCTCAAAGGAAGGACAAACTCCCTCTGAACAAATTCTGCCAAGAAAACCATGAGATAGGTTTGCCTTAGAGTTGCCAGAAATAACTTGAAGGCACACAGCAACAACATCAAAGACAATGAAAGAGTTTAACAGAATTTTGGCCTTGTTCCCACTGCAGTCATGACACAATGAATGCTAAGGTAAGAGGAGCTTAATGATTGCAGACCAGATAGACACATACAAGCAAACAAACATTTTCCCAGGTAGAGTCAATGATATAAAAGATCAGATGCTTCTTTCTGGTCAGAACAGAGCATTTTTAGTGAAGTAGGAATAAAACCTACCTCATGTTTAAAAATATTGATCACCTTGATTCATCTAATTACTTCACACAACACAAATTTGAACTAATATTGTTTGCTGTTGAAGTTCAGGAATTATGAAAACGGGGGGACCAAAGGCTCTACTTGACAGACCAGGATTTCTTTTGCAGTGTTCTGGTATCTGCTTCCCTCTTCTGGAAAACAACTGCACTATCACTTGGTTGTAAACCAGGGATACTCTTTAACAGGTATTATTACTATGGACATTATCAGACAAGGAAAATTGGAAGTATAATACAATGGCAATCCAAACACAATCATGGGGTTGAACGTTATTGCGTGATAGACTACCACATGCAATTTTGGGCAATGGGAAGTCAGTCCGAATGAAATCATGGGTTTTCACGTTATTGCGTGAGAGGTGATCACATGCAATTTTGGGCAATGGCAAGCTCTTTTCAGGCACTGGGAAGTCAGTTCGAACACAATTCGAATTCAAGTAAATTCGATGAAGTAGTGAATTCACGTGAATGCATTCTGGCCCCACTTTCTTTTCATTCGAAATTAAGAAAAATTCCTCTCGTGTGATAAACTCCTATGGTAGCACTTCTTACAGAATTCTTTATCCCAGGAAGTATGATCAATCTCATCCTTTTCATGCATTTTGCCCATTGTGGGAGATACTTTGGATAGGCTTCTGTTGGAGAGACCAAACCATCTTTTTATGTCTTGGTTTTAACTAATTACTCCTTGCAATTGATTAATTATTTTATATTGTTGCCCTTCTGGAACTGCAGTCATTAAAAGGTTGCTAGCTGACATAGTTGGCACTTCTGCACTAGAAAAATGAGTTAGAAAACATTTAACAAATACATAAATGCAATCCTATACACACAATGAATAGAAAGGCAAGAAATTTGCTTGGGGACTTGTTTCTTCGTAAGTGGACTAATGCCTGCAGGAAATAGATCTGAGCAGTACCATAACATTTTTATTCAGCAAGGGGCTGTCATTATGTAAATACTTAGGGAACCAGGAATGTGACAGATGCACAACAGGACAAAATGAGACTGATGTGCAATGGGATAAGTGCTCATAGGGGGTGATGCACAACAGGACACTTGGTAGAGTGAAACTGAGGGACTCTAGCTAGTACCCTGATATGCAACTATGCAATTCACAAGCAGGGTTCATTAGTACCTCTTCTATGCAGCTAAGTCTGCACAAAGTTACACAAGGCTATGCATGTTTTTTTGTTTTTTTATTTTAAAAAGAAAACTCTAGTTATGTTGCTGCATGTACTTACATAGTAGCCATATGCATTATATAAATATTATATAATTTATTTAGTATCAGCCCTAGTATCAGCTATACAACACCTGAGTCGAAAGGGGTTTTTTTGGTCTAATAACCTCAACCAAAAATCATGTGGATATTTAAACATATATAGTCATAGGCTGTTCATCCAGCATGCCTGTAATCTGAGCAGAAAGACACAGCATTCTGTAGTGGTGGAATGAGGCACTCCCTGTCCCTCAAACCATGGACTGTCAGTGGGCTGTTAGTTAATTTATTTAAAATATTCATTACTGAAATTAACGATAATGGCTAAAATCCTGTAGTATGCACTTAGGTGCCACTGAAATTAATAGACTTTAGTCATGCATCTAACAAATCAGATATTTCCATTTGTTGTAATTACTACATTTTACTATATGTTTTACTAAAACTACAAAATTTTGAAGCCATTCTCCATGAATACTTACTTGAGACTACTGCTGCATATGCACTTCAGAAATAATGCAGTTTGACACCACTTTAATTGGCATGGCCCAGTGCTATGGAATTATGGGACTGGTAATTTGCTGTGACATCAGAACTCTCTAACAGGGAAGGCTAAATATCTCACAAAATCACAAATCCAATAATTCCATAGCATTGAGCCCTTATTTCTGCTGTGGTGCAGATGCAGCCTATGTCTTACAGTGTGTCAGAGCACAAAACTACACTAGATATGTGTGTGTTGCTTTAAAATTAATGATTGAAGCATTTCAGTTTGTGGCATCTCCTCATATTCCTGTCACGGTCAGTAACAATTCTCGCAAAGATCGTCTTCCTCTAGCAGGAAGAAGTGGGTTCAAATGTTGCACTATAATTATTGATTTCTTTGGAAATCAAATGGAGGGAGCAGTAGAAAATTAAGAAATAGTCCCAACTGGAATAGACCCAAAGAAGCAATGGGGTTTACATAACTGCTGATTTATCATTAAATAGTGGATCTAGTCTAATTGGGACCAGCATGGAATAAGGTCCTGCCCCCAAACAACCCCATACTTCCAGGGTCCCTGCTTCCAAGGAATTCATGGTTTAATCAAGTATATTAAAAAGAATATAAAAGAGAGGATGTACAAATGACTTGTCCTTCTCCTCTTATACTTACTGATTTCACCAACAGGACAGGAGATATATATGTATTGTACATTTCTCTATTTAAGGGGGAAACACATTGCTACCCAAGAGAGGGTTAAATATAGTAATCTGAGAACCTGCACACTGGATAGTTTTGTCTTGTCTTCCTCCTTCCAGTGTTGCTTCTTTCTGCTTCACTCTACCACAGTCCAACTTCCCTTCATAAAAAGCTAAATAACAAGCAAAAATGAAGTGCTCATGACTGATAGCTTGAAATAAAGTCTGATCATTACTGGGGAGACTAGAGCAGCTTATTTTTGTCAGGTGAAAATGAAATGCCTGTGTTTGGCCAGTTGGAAATGCTCTTACTTGGGAAATGATCAAATTAGTTTTTCGTTTACACAGAAAAACCCTCTTTAACACAGTGTATCTTACAGCGGTAGTGATTTAGTTTAGACACTAACTGTGGAACTAACATGATTATTTGTTGTTCTTATGTGCTTTCAAGTTGTTTTCCACTTATGGCAACCCCAAGACAAACTTATCAGAGGTTTTCTTTGCACAATTTGTTGAGAGGCAGTTTGCCTTCTCCTTCCTTGGAGGCTGAGAGGTTGTGACGTGCCTAAGGTCAGACAGTAGGTTTCTATGGCTGAGCAAGGATTCAAACCCAGGTCTCCCAGTGTTGTAGTCCAACACTGAAACCCCACACCATGCTAGGTCACAACATGCTTGTATCCAGATTATTTAATAGTAACATAATTATTGCTTAAGAGAAATGTATTTGTTAATATGTTAAAACTATTTGTATCTGTTTAAATATGCACAAATATGTTTTTTTAAAGGGGGGATGTGAGTTTTAACCCACCCTCCAAACAAGCACATACTCAGTTCCCTGTTGCCCAAAGCAACATCTATAGCCTTCCACATGTTGTTGGATTACATATTCCATTATCTATGCCCATTTATTATGTAGGCTGTGGCTGAGTTGATCTGAAGGCACACTACATCTGGAAGGCATCAAAGTCACCATCACAGCCTTGAGGAATTTGTATTTACTTCTAGTAAATGCACAGTACTATTATGTCATGGCTGTGTGTAACAATTCCTGCCTTCCTATCTTTTTGCAACTCCTTACACTAGTTCACTGGTAGGAATTTTGCAGCCCTCCATATTTTACTGAACGACAACTCCTAGTTTCCTGAACCCATTGGCTGTTCTGACTATTGCTACTGAGAGTTGCAGTCAGACAGCCTTGGAAGGGCTGTACAATTCCTCCCTCTTTTCTAGCTGAACATCTTTTAAAAAGCATCAGGGGAAAAAAACTTAAGTTCTTTTGACTTGTTAGGCCCTTCCCTGTTGCAAATGAGATAATTTTTCCACCAGCCTGGAAAACCTTACTTATTTCCCCCTCTCTCTTCCTCCTACTGCCTTTTTCTTTACATTTGGTGTTTAGACATTATCGTTTGATTTACCAGCAGGGTTAATTTCATGCTGAAAAGAAAACTTTTCCAGGCAGATAAGGCTCCCCATTCTTTCCCAAATCCAATGCTTTTTGTTTAAATTTTTATTCACTTGTCAGTGCTGTGAATGCTTTGTATGCTCCGGCCATTGATTTTGGGAGCTTAAATGCTATTTTTCCTGTTTATCATAATTTATTGTCTAATTGTTGGCTGCACTTTGTACACCAGCTCCTTTTCCCACACAGCCTTCAGGAAACAGCTCTATGGCATCAGGCTTCCTCCCATTGATTCTTGTAGGGTCGAGGAGGGACCAACCCTCTCCTGTCTGCTTTGTAATGTGACGGCTTAAGAAGCACAGTAAACTCTCCATTTGGAGACTTCCTTCCTAGTGCCCACAGTCATTCAGACAGTGGTCCAGGCCTGTCTGCTCCTGGTGTAAGCTCTCCCACGTAACCCCTGGGAAAATTTTGCCCTTATCTTTGTCAGGAGCCGTCATTGCTCCCCTTGCGTTTGTTTACTGTGTTTATTCCCAGCCTCTGTGTGCTCCTTCTTCAAGGCCACAGAACAGAATGAACTGGGGCGAAGGCAGCAATGCACCAAGAGCAATATATTTATCAGAGCTTGTTTATCACTTGAAAGGAAGGGAAGGAGGATTAAAAATGATTTAGAAACATTTAAAAAGCTACCCATCTTTCAGGGGGAAAAAACCTCTCCCAGAAGCCACATGCTCAGCCATATCAGCTAACTCATAAGGCTTGGCACTTTGAAAATCAAACTGTAATGCTTTGGGAGAGGAAACAGTAATACATGATAAAGTCCATAATCTTGTGCTGACAACTCTTCCTCTCCCTGCCTGCTTTTTGGGATTTCCAGGACTTCTCCTGTCATCGTGCCAGCAAAGTTCTCAGTAACATAAATAATATTCATACTTAACACATTTGAAGTGGACAGAGTGTTTCCTATGCATCAACTCAGGATTGACTGCAATGTAACACAAGCCACAGATAAAGCCATTTTAACCCAGGAAACATTTCACACAGTTCCCATCTCGTTTACATGTTGACTTCTTTGGTGCAAACCCACAGAAGTGATGTTGGGTCAGTAGCTGAACAGCAGCTGAAACAATGCTGAGCTCTATGCCAGGGGTGGGCAAAGTGTGACCTGTGGGTTGCATGCATCCCCCAGGGGCCATTTTGTGGCTGCCAGGGGTCATTTCTCTTTTTGTAAATAGCTCCAAAATGATCTCTCAACATGTGTGGGGTCATTTTCATCATGGTTGGAGCCCACTGGTCCTGCAGGGGGTCTAAACAAAACTATGCAAAATTTTGAAAAATAATTCCCTCTAGTTGTCTAGGAAGCCCCCCCCCCCCCAAAAAAAAAACATGCCTATATGTCCTCTAGAAGATGTGAGGGAAATGATTTTGTGTGCATGTGCAGGGAAGAGACTAGTCCTCCAAGATCTCCTGGAGAACTAATGTGGCTTCCTAGTCTTCCACACCCCTACTGTATAACAATGACCTGATGGTTCTGTAGAGTATGGCATCCCCTACAGCTGGGTGTCCTACAACTGGGCACCCATAAAGGCCCTTTGTCACATGCTCATCTTGAACAATAATGGGGATGTGGCTTGATGGGGATGTAGTTATCAAGTATCTTGCTTTATGTCTGAAGAATGCATGGGATGGGCTTAAAGAAGCCTAAAAATTATCTCCATGCTAAACAGACTTCCCCAACCTGGGGATCCTGGAAGTTTATGATTACTGTTTTCATCAGGCTTGGACAAGCTTAATCAGGGAATGTGAGGGTTGTAGTCCAAACCATCTGTATGCAATAAGATGAAACAGGCAGGTATAAAGCTCCACCTATGATTTCTACAAACCAACTGATGTTAAGCACCCCTGGACCAAACAGGGCAGTTTTCTTTCCCCTAATCAATTAGCAGTCCAGCTGTCACCAGATTTCAACATGGTGAACCTCCAGTCACTATTGAAAATGTGCAGCTGTGAAAAAGGATACAGCTATGACTTCCCCCTTATGGCAAACAAAGGAGATGGTTCTGTGTTGTTCCACAGTGGGCAAGAAAGAGTAGGCAGAAAAACCAGAGGAAGAGAAAGAGAACAGAAATCACCACTGCTTCCCCTTTCAAAGACAGTGAATCAATAAAGGTAAAGGATAGTTCTCCACAGAATAATGCAGCCTCCCATTCAGGAGAGTACCTTCAGTCTCAAGTGGAGATGAAGCATGTTTTTGTTGTTGATGTTTGCAAGGCTCCTGCTGTGCCTTTAATGGCAGAATTGACACTCTCCCACACCATTTTTCCTCTGACCCAGGAAATGTTTTTCCTCGGTGCTTCTCAGACTATCTGATGTGGAGGGCTGGCAATTATTACTTTTCCTCCCAACATGCCAAGGACTGGCACTATATTTGTGCCCTTTGGGTTACAATTTTATTCCCCTTCCTGGAAATGTGCCAGAGCCCAACGGCTTGGGGGCTGGCACCAATCAAGAGAGCAACACTTTGAATAGAATTTATATAAATCTGCCTATCAGGCAGCTGTTAAAGCCATAGCACCTTTTCTATAAAAACAAATAGTGACCCAACCCTTGAACCAATAAGGTTTGTCACCTTTGGCCAGAAGAACATTAAGAAGTAACTGGGAGTATCATCAATATTCTCTGGGTATTCCTGCCACTTTCCCCCTGCACTGCCTGACATCATTTTGTCAGTGCTGTTTCCAATATGAAAAGATAGTTCCAACAGGGGGAGCTGATTAACTTGGAAACTTTGCCCATAGTTTAGATCAGGGGTAGGCAACCCTTTTGAGCCGGGGGTCCGGGTTGCTGTCCCTCAGACAACTGGGGGGCTGAAGCCAAAAAATAAATAATTAAATAATGTTTTTAAAATTAAATAAATAAATAAACCGGGACAAAAGGAGGACAAAATTTTCAAATGGAGGGCACTTTTAAAATAAAAAATGGAGGACACGTGAAAAAATTTGCTTATTTTTTAAAAAAAGTTAAGATAAATGCATATTTCGGAGGCTTCTATGGACAATTGCCCCACCATGCCCCTCGCGCGAGAGGCCAAAGGCCCCGGCGGCAATCGGTGGCAGGACCGGGATGGGGGCCGGTCCCAAGGCCTCGCCGGGCCGCATCTGGCCCGCGGGCCGCAGGTTGCCTACCCCTGGTTTAGATTCTACACAGTTCTACACAATGAAAGCACTTGAGGTGAGAAATGTAAGACAGTAAGCAATAGACAAAGGAACATGGGTTCAGTGAGACATGTAGTAGACAAGTACTGCAATGTAGTAGACAAGTGGTAATATCTCTCAAGTGACAGACTCTGGCAGACCTCATTCTATTTAGCAGCACTGTAAAACAGAGCAGGTTTGATGCTGCATGATAAGGTCTGGCTAGTAGGGAGCTCTCTCTTGACAACAGGGTGAGATCCCTGTGAATTTAAAAGTAGCAGAGTAGGTGTAATGTCCCCAACAGGAGAGTCCAGAAAGAAGATCAGTACCTGTTGAATCTCCCCACTTTACCTTGTTAAAGACAAAGATCTTAATCTACTTTCTAGTCCTAAACAAAGTAGATCCATTAGATTAATAAGACTGATGTAGGAATAGATTTACAATTTAGCAATTTATTTAATGGACCTGCTCTAGTAGGGATTAGGAACTGGAAACTGCCACCACAAGATTCCACTCAAGATAAGTACGCTATGAAAGAAACATATTCATTTGCTAGACGTTAATCCAGGAATATCAAACCAAGGAGCTCCCTTTTAAACTTCAATATGGCAGTGTATTTGAAGCCCAAGCATCTGTGGTTTTGGCCATCTGTTCACCCCCAGTCTCACTTTTGTTTTCTATGATGCAAAGAAAGGGATGGAAATAGGATCAGGGACAAAATGGGTGGAAGAAGGCTGTGCTTGTCTGAATAGTAAACTCAGTTGTCATGCTAAAAGTGAAGGTCTTGTCATTTAGCAACTGTACAACCACCGGTGGTGTAGTGGCAAATTTTGAAGTTCTGAACATATCCATATTCTGAAAGAGAATCATCACCACCATCACTACTGACAATGATATATATTTATGTCATGCTTTTCTACTTCTTACATCATAACACAGACACTATAAAAGGAATCAAGCAGTAGTATCTCACATTTAAGCTTATAAGACATGAATGAAATTTTATGGGTAATTCCCTGGTAGCCACTGTGGGATAGTGGCTTGAGTATGACTCTGGAGACCAAGGTTCAATTACCCACTTTGCCCTAAAACCCACTGGGTGACCTTGGGTGAGTCACATGCTCTCAGCCTTGGGGAAAGCCATGGCAAACCTCCTTTGAATAAATCTTGCCAAGAAAGCCATATGATAGGTTCCCCGTAGGGTTGCCATCAGTAGGAAATGATTTGAAGGCACACAAATACAAAGCACCATTGAATGCAATACATCAGATGACTGACTATGTAGGTTGAGCAATGAAAATACATGAACTTGAAAGATCTTCATTCTTCTGAAACACAATCACTTGCTTTTAATTAAAAGGCAAACAAGGGAGTGTTACCATCTAAACAGCTAGTGCAAAGGAAGTAGGCAGTCCATCAAAGAACGGAGGGAAAACTATTCCACCTGACTTATTTCTTCATTCTCTGCTACTCTGTTCCAACCAGGAAAATGAAAATCTATCATTTGTGCTGTGTTTCTCAGTTTACCACTGGTATTCTCTTTCTATCCTGTAGCTCAGGTGGCAAGACCTTCCACCGCTTCAGAAATTTTGTCCAAATTGTTACAAATGTTTCTATACAAACATTTTTAGAGTGATTAAATGTCTCTGTGCACCTTTCTGCCAAAATGTATTCTTTTTTTATATAAAATTCACGTTTCTCTCTCTCTCTCTCTGTGTGTGTGTGTGTGTGTGTGTGTGTACCTTCAATTCACCTGTTGACTAAGGCTGCCCCATTAATTTCTTAGGGTTTTCTGAAACAAGGAATACTCAGAGGTAGGTTTGCCATTTCTTCCTCTGAAATATAATGTACATCAACTGGTATCCTTTGGCAGTCTCCCGTCCAAGTACTAACCAGAGCTGACTCTGCTTAGCTTCCAAGATCTGGCACCTTTAGCATAGTTATATTTTCAAACTGTATGCATAGATTTTTGAACATCTTTTTATGACTCATTGCAAGCCCCACAAATATACAGATATCTGAATTAAAATGCATTGATATTGTCAGCAGCCTTACCAGGTATTTCCATGTGAAACTGTGAATTAATTACTTTCCCATCCCTCCTCACAAACCACACTAACCCTCTTTATTACTTGATTACCGTACTACAGCCAAGTCTACCTAGATGTACCAAAAGATAACATAATCTCACTTGCTTTGAAAAATGTTTCACTATAGCCATTGTTGTGTAGTGGCTTGAATGTTGTACTAGGATTGTGGAGGACAGGGTGTGAATCCCTGCTTGGCCAATGATCACTAGGTGATCATGGGCACATCATAGTTTCTCAGCCTGAGAAATGTCTACCCTCCCAACAAATCTTGACAAGAAAACCCTAGAATAGAGTCCACATGAAGGCACATACAAACAGTTCAGAATAAGGAAAGCAGATGTTTAGTTGGGCTTGAAGAAAGAAGTTTTCTTATTCCCATTGAAACAAAAAATGTATTTAATTTTAAATCCAGAAGGATAGCAAAATTAAAACACACACACACACTCTCTCTCTGTGACACTAGTGCCTTAGGATTTTTGTATTCCAAAAGGAAATGCTGCTGCTACTTAAATGACTTTAGCATCAGGAAACATAACAATTGGAGTTCTCTCTCAAAAAAGTATGTTGTTATGTTGCCCCTTTACCTAGACTCTGTACATAAATGTATTGATTGGCTTGGCTGCCTCCTTTTTCCAGAGTAAAATAAAGAAGTGTACTGACTACCTGGAACTGATTGTGTCAGGGTAAAGTGCCAAAGTTAATTAAATGAAATTAACAACACTTGTGAGGTCAAAGAAATATGTTTCATCAACAGCCAATGGGTTTTCTTAACTTTTTTATTGTTATTTTAAATGAAAGCTTCAGTTTGTCATTGCCTGATAGCTGTTCCTATAGATCGGCTTCAGTGTCTTTTGGGAGCCTCCCAGAAAAACATTCATTTTAGAGAAGATTACTCTGCTAACAAACAATAACCTGGATGGATTTTCTTTCCTCCTAGGAATTGGTACAAGAAATATCCTATTTTATAAATACTGCTTCAAAAGGCATCCTCGCCTCCTTATCCCCCCCCAAACTTTTTAAAACACAGCTTGCACTTGCAGTGTATTTTCACAGTCTGTTTCTTTGAAAGTTAAGTTTTTTCACTTTTCCACTAACAAAACTACTTAGTTGTCCTCTTTCTTTTCACAGCAAACTATATATTCCAGGATGCCACAGGATGGAACCATGATAGTTAAAGCAACAGCAACCTGCATTAATTCTGCAGCATGGCAGTGGCCATACTCATGGTTAATTGAGATCTAAAGAGATCACTTGGATTGTGTTAATCCAAAAAGATAAAGGAGGATGTGGGATCTCTGCCAGCAGTGTCAGTTC
This sequence comes from Sceloporus undulatus, assembly GCF_019175285.1. Taxonomy (NCBI): domain Eukaryota; kingdom Metazoa; phylum Chordata; class Lepidosauria; order Squamata; family Phrynosomatidae; genus Sceloporus; species Sceloporus undulatus. Next base: position 109,269,687 of record NC_056524.1, on the reverse strand, counting down.
TCCTTTGAATGTTGGGGAATTGATTAGCTCAAAAGGAGGCATGCAGGAGGTGGATAACTTCAGGGAGCTTTTTATACCTATTTAAACCAGTACTGACCACAAGAAACTCCAGTTCTGAGTAAAGAATGGTCGATCAAACTCCCTGAGCATGTGAGTGTAGGTGTATGTTCCTGTGTGTGGACAAAATGCTGGAGAACACGTAACTGTAGGAATATTTGGTCTCTATATTAAGTGAGTGCAGCAGGACTAGTACAATATGTGTTTGTGACAGAGACAGGAATAATTACTCAGGATGTTCTTGTGAGGTGAAAAAGAAAACCTAAAGTTTGTTGTCTCGGGAGATTAATTTTAGGACATGAAAAGAAACAGAGAAAAAAACGTTGATCTTTGCTAGATCACCTTGCCCAAAAAAGGAAGATTTGATACTGGTCTGAAATTATTAAGGTCCAGAAGATCCAAGGAGGGCTTTGTCAGCAGTGGTCTAACAGCTACCCCTTTCAAACAGGATGGAAATTTTCCCTTCCTGAGAGATGTGTTAATGGTATTTTGCATTTGAAGCCTAACTGTATCTCCTCCCCAGAGGACCAGCCAAGAAGGACAGGGATCAAGAAAGCAAATTGTCTTCCTTACTTGCCCCAGCAGCTTATCCACATCCACAGTGCTCACAAATTGAAACTCATCTAGTGTTATCCCACTCACAGAGACATAAAATCATAGAGTTGGAAGAGACTTCAAGGGCCTCCCAGTCCAACCCCCTCTCATGCAGGAATATACAATCAAAACACCCCAACAGATGGCTGTCCAGCCTCTGTTTAAAAACCTCCAAAGGAGGAGACTCCATCACCCTCCAAGAAAGTGTGTTCAAACAGCTCTTACTGTCAGAAAGTTCTTTCTAGTGTTGTAGTGGGATCTATTTTCCTATTGTTTGAATTCATTACTCTGGGTCCTATTCTCTGGAGCTGCAGAAAATAAATTTGCTCCATCTTCAGTATGACATCCCTTCAAATATTTAAACAGTGCTTATCATATCACCTCTTACTCTTCTCTTCTACAGACTAAACATACCAGCTCCCTAAGTCGCTAGACACCTCGTTATTGACCTCCACTCCAATGATGGCATTTATGTGAGCTATTATGTGAGAGATTTTACCTGCAAAATGGTTTTTAAAAGCATCACAGCATCTAAAAATGTAAAGTGTCCAGGCTCTGGGAAAGGCTTCATGATACAGACGTTTTCCCACAACATGTGACAGGCTAGGGAGACCTGTGTATCAGCCTCAAGCATGCAGCCTGCCAGTTCCTTGTAATAATAATAAAAATAATAATATTTCTATTCCACCTTTTCCCAATAGAAAATCAAGGCGGATTACACCAGGTATTAAAACATCAAACAGTTAACATTACAATCATGATTAAAAAGAAATAGTATATCCCGACCCTCCCCCAATCATAAAAACTCAAAATAAAAACCAATTAAAAAGAGATTAAACAATACAAGTGTTAAAAAGGGGGGAAATCCTGTTAAAGCTTGGGTAAAATAGAAAATGAGATTCAGATTCTGTTTCGGTTTGGGAGGAGGAAGGTGTGTTTCTCACTGGGGAAGGGAGTGGAGTAAAGAGTAACACTTATATGTAATCCTATTTGTTCTGCAATCCTATCTTTATACAAAGCACAGTAGAAAACAGCAAGCAAGGGAAGGAAAACTTTGCTTTGATAAGAAACGCTCTCAGGAAAATAGAACAAGGGAATTCAGTTCTCTTCCAGATTGAAAACAGAGGCAATATACTTTTCTACAGATTATCAAATACTAGCTACATGTCCTGATTCCTCTGCACTTTGGTAGTGTTGCAACTGGCCTTTGTTGTAAATACAGCAAAAGATGGAGATCACACATGATTTCTCATTTCCTTAATTCTGGTAGTGGATAGAATATGAAATTAAAGAGTTGGGAAATAAAAAAGGAATGAGGAGAATGTGCCAAAAATGAGCTTGATTATAGGAAAATATTCAACAGAGGCAATGGTGGAGGGGGGCTGGGGAGAAAAAGCTCACACCGGTTCCAAATCACTTGTTCCTAATTTGGCTTTGTGTTATTAGTAAGAAGGGGTCAAGACATGCCGTTTCATGCCTAATTGTGCTTCTAGAGGTGGCATGATTAAAATTGACTGTGCATAAATATGCATATTAGAAAAACCTTCTTGCTTAGACGTTAGGCATCCTGAAATATGTTAGAGCATACACATCTGCCAAAACTAGTGCTTCTTTTGGTTGAGAGTGACAGGCCTTTAAGAAATGAAATATTTTTATGCAGATGCTGCTGGCAATGTGTAAACCATTTTCTCTGCTGTGAAAGCATCTCTGAGTGGACCAGCATAAGGTGGCAAAAAAATGGAAACATTTTTAGAGAGCTAAAAGTACCTTTAAGGAGACTTTGAGTTTCTACATATATATGACTGCCTCTGAATCACTCTGTCTCTCTCACACAGAGAGAGAGAGATACACACACATAAACTCACTTGCCTGTGGTCAGTTTATAGTTGTTTTTTGAAACAACAATGATATATCAAACCTCTATTGTAGAAGCAAAGGCAGCATCTTATGCACAAAACATCTTCACCTCTCTAACAACAACAAAAAGTGTGTCCTTAATCTCATTTTCTTTGTATATTTGCATTCATTTGTAATCACATCCTAGGGTGTTGAAATTTAGATGCACTGATTTATCTGAATTGGGGGAATGTAATAATTATAAAGGTGTAATCAAGCAATCTCCCCAGGCATTTCCAGAAAGTTACTGACTATATTGAGACAACACTGTCATGCATGCCAACCTAGCAGTTCAAAAGCATGCAAATGCAAGTAGATAAATAGGTACCTCTCCAGTGGGAAGGTGAACAGCGTTCTATGCAATTATGTTGGCCACATGATCTCAGAGTAGTCTCTGACAATGCTGATCTTCAGCTTAGTAATGGAGATAATCACCGCCCCTTTGTCAGTGAGGAATACCTTTACCTTTGCCTTTATTCTCATGCATGTAGGTGCATACGATTGCATGGAATTGAGCAGAGCCCTTGTATTTCACCCATCACAAAATCAGCTCTTTTGTTTTGACTATATTTTTACAGTGCAGTTAAATTCTTCTGGGGGGAAGATAATTGGAGTGAACATCAGTTTGCTTTTCCTAAAATGCTCTGTTCTGAAATGCTTTGAAAACTGAGGCATTTAAAATGTCTACTTCCTTTGACAGTTGCATAAGTAAAGAAAAATCACAATTTTTTTTGCAGTGGGCAATGATTTTCTCCATTAATTCATTTTATTCAAAAATGCCATATTAAATACCTCTCCAAAGAAATGGCAATGAGTGAAACAGGTTTGTTAAAAGTTTTCTCCTGCATTTTATTGTCTGTCCAACTAGCTTAGTATCGATAAATCAATAGGAGGCTAGTCCCCCCTCTCTCTCTCAGAAGACAATTGTGCATGTGCTGATAAATTCATGTCCCATAGATCTGTTTCATCAACAAGCACTTGGAAATAATTCCCTGTTCTACAGTAAAGTTATAATCTGGATTTGCCACAAACATTTACTTAAACTATGCACAGGAGTATACAAAATATGAATATTATGCACATAAAAACAAATGATGTATCCATTCCTTGACATCCGGAAGCTCTCTTTTCTTCTATCCGCTAGCAAGCAGAATATGATCTGCTGGAGTCATATAGTATAAAAGCTTCCCATTCTAATTTTCTAGTGAGTCATCTAAATTCATGCTTAATAGATACAATTGGGGATCAAATTTTAATTTACATTTCAAGATTTCAATAACCAACCCATGGATTGCCTTCCAGTACTTTTTTCACCTTTTTACATCCCCACCACATATAGAAAAAGGTCCCATAAGTTTCTTTGCACTTACAGCATTTATCACAAACACCTTTATGCATCTTGGAATGGATAGATAAATTAACAGATTGTATAGAGCTAGACAAATTTACCTGTCTGTTGAGAGGGAAATCCTGGGAGGAGAGTAAAAAAGACTGGGAGCCACTGATAAACGTCCTGCAAAAAGAAAGGGGAGTTAAATGTGTAAATTTGCTATAAATCTCTCAGTAGCATAATGAACTATATTAACAAGTAAATTTTAAATTAATGATTGTGAAGATATGTATAATGAGATAATCATGAAGTGATATAAGGAATCTACTTTAGTAGGTTTATTTATTTATTTTAGATAGTGGTGTTAAGGGGAAACTATGTAATTATGGACAACTGGACAAATGAGATATAGATGAAAAAGAGGTCATAACAAAGTTCAGGAAGTTTTCTTTACTGTCTATGTTGTAAATATTAGTTGTTTGAGTGTTTATATTAATGGAGGGGGTTAATGTTTTTTCCATGTAAGTTTTTAGTACTTGCCAATGTATTATGTTGTGTTGCATTGTGTTGTTTTTATATACCATTAATAAATATTATATATCATTAATAAAGATTATTAAAAATAAAAAATAAAACAAATGATGAACATCAACTTTCATTTCTACTTTACTGCAGAGCTGGGCAGAAGTTAAAAGGATTCAGCAACTAGATCTATAATGAATTGTGTCTTTCTCTATTTAACACCTGAAATTACAGTAAGAATTTCAGTTTCCCCCCCCCCAATAAATTAAGCTTCTGAGATGGAGAAAATGAAGAGAAAATCAGAAACATATATATTCAGGGCTGAACAAGTGCTCAGGGGCACCATATTCCATAATTCTACATATAAGCCTTTGACACAGTTTCAAACCACTACAGGCTGAGTCTATTTTATCCAAAATACTTGGGACCACAAGTGTTTTGGATTTTGGATTTTGGAAAGCAAAAATGTCACTATCTCCTTAACTAGGAGTATTTTAGGGTTTGATTTTTTAAATTCCTGCTAAGGGATACTCAACCTGTATTTGATTTTCTAGTGGATCTCAGAGGTCCAGTTGAAAAACAAACCAACAGACAAAGCACTGTAGACCTAGAAAGCCTGAAATCGTCCTACCTTTGCTTTAGTGCAAGGAAAGCAGCCTTGGATGCTAATTATTTTTTTTTCATATTCAGCTTTTGGCTCTTTTTCTGAATCCTTCTCAGTCCTTGCTGCTTATCTCATCACTACAGAAAATACAGAGTTTTGGTAATAATTCAATAAAATTAATTTGTTATCCCAATTGGTTAAAAAACATGATCAATGACTTCTAATGTCATTTTAAAAAAAATGAGATGTTAACAGGTTGACTAGTGATTAATATTTCACATATTTTAATTTGTTACTTTTTAGGGGTACCTATGAGGAGATATTGACCTTTTGGGGGCCATTCCAAGTAATTTTAAGTAGCTTTTTAATATATATATATATATATATATATATATATATATATCATTAATGTGCTATTAAGATTTTAGTAGCCGCCATATCAGTTGTATGATTTCTACTGTGATAAACATGTAAATAAATTAATTTCCAAATTAAACATTGATAAATAAGTGGTAATACTGGTGTTTTCAGGATCTGTAAAAATATTTTCCTTTTCACCTTTTCTAGTAATCGGAGTATAAAAGAGCATTACAGAATGCACTTTTGTATAAACATGCTGGGCTGGGGCTGCTTAAGTGTTACAGAATTAATTCTAAATAATGACCATGTTGCCCACATCTGCATCCAGTGTATTTTCTGCTTATCTGGCAAGTGATATGGACAACCTAGAATGGCAGTCTGTATCCAATACATCCATCTCTGAATGTGAGACCTTCCTGTCCCAGTATCAAGAAGATCAATCTAGCTACAGAGATGCATTATGAACTCTTTTAGAGAGTTATATGCTTTCCAGCCACTTACTGCTGAGTGAGAGAAGGTACATGTTAAAAGCTTTGCCTGTCCAGCAGTGAGAAGAAGCACAAATAGTTTGTCCCTGCTGGGTGTGGGGTCAAGCTGATCTCTCTGTTCTGAAGAAGGAAAGAGGTACTCTTGTCTGCTAACAACTTTATTTTAAGCTCCAAGAGGACACTCCATTTTTGAACACATTGTAGTGGCTGCACTCTCTCTTGGCCACAGAATGATCTTTGGTATCTGTCTTGTTTCTTCAGCATGTTTTGTTTTAAACCTTTAAATGTTAAGGGTCTTATCCTCTCAGTGTGGGGCTGGGAGTGGGCCTGTTGCTTACAAAGTGGTCTCATCCAGTATGTGACTGAAATAGGATTTCTCTTTCAATTTATTTCCTTCCTGGCCAAGCTCCTATATATTTGGTAATTGTGTAACAGGTAAGTTGTGCTCACTGTAACATTTGCCTGAAATGTGTTGTAGAAAGCCGTATTAGTGCAGTGATTTCCAAACTCTAGACTTCCAGGTATTTTGGATCTAAGCTCCCAGGATCACAGACCATTGGCCAAGATGGCTGAGACTTCTGAGACCTAAAGTCCAAAACATTTGGAGGACCAGAGTTTGGGAATCATTGACTTAGTGGATACCTCCTGACAGAGGCGGTCTCTATTCAGAACTACCTATCACTTCCACGTATGGCTGACTTAACTGTTTTGCTTTGTTTCTTTGTCCTTTAGATGTGTACTTCATTATTATGGACTGTTGTAAAACCATCTATTTAACATACTATTAGTAAGACAATATTTTTGTTAAGATGCTTTAAACTTTAGTGAAGGATGCATATTTGGTTTCTTTTGTGGCTTTTATGGTGCTGTACTGTTCTTAATCTGTTTTAAAGTACAATTTTAATTGGTTTTAATTCTGTTGTGAATTACAGTGGGCCCTTGGAATCCACAGTAGTTGGTCCCAGGACCTCCTATGAATACCCAAATCTGTGGATGCTTAAGTCCCATTAAATACAACTTGTTGTTGTTTTGTGCCTTCAAGTCATTGTTGTGACCCTAAGGCAACCCTATCACAGATTTTTCTTGGCATGTTTCTTCAGAAGGACAATTGCCATCCTCTGAGGCTGAGAGAATGTGACTTGCCCAAGGTCACCAAGTTGGTTTACACGGCTGAGCCAAGATTCGATCTCTAGTCTCTAGAGTCATAGTCCAATGCTCAAACCACTACACCACACTGGGTCACATTAAATGCAATGGCATAGTAAAATGGTGTCCCGTATATAAAATGGCAAAATTAAGATTTGCCTTTTGGAATTCATTTTTTTAAAAAAATATTTTCAAGCCATGGATAATTGAATCCATGGATAAGAAATCCATGGATACAACTATAATACCATTTTAATCTTGATTTGTATGTTTTTTAAACTATGTGTTATATTGTATTGTCTGTCTTTTTGTAAGCCACCTTGAGTCCCAGCTTGCGAGAAAGATGGGATATAAATAAAAGGATGGATGCATGGATGGATCATTGAAAAGGCACAGGCAATTTCCCAGCCACCCTTTCCATGGCATCTTGGCTCTGAGGACTGTTCAGACAGGCATTGCTGAAATAGATCACCCTGGATATAGAGTTTGCCTCTGCTGTGAGTCATAGGTTACATGATCAAGCGTAACAACACTAAAGGGGCATTCCTCTGGGCTGAAACTGAGTAGGTTTCTCAGCACATAAAGATGGAATATTGAAGGAAGATGAGAAGTGTTCAGTGCTCTGTCAAAACTTCAACAGAAACAAGATACACACACACACACACACACACACGGTCCTTTTCCATTTTTTTCTTTAGTAGGCTGTCTTCTTTGGTCTGGCTTTTGGCAGCTACTCTCAGGGCTAATTCAGAAGGACTGAGTATTACAGCTATTAAAATTCATTTTAATCTGATTTTAACAGTTATTTTATGCAGAGTTTTCTGTTTAAATTTGTTATATGACCCACTCTGAGCATACAGGATGGAATGGACTAAAATTTAAATAAACACGCAAACTACTTTATTGGCAAGCTAACACTCGCTGGCATTTGATATAGCTCAGGCTCTTGGTAACTAGACTAATGTTGGCATTCATTTTCTTTATAATTAGATTGCTTGCTTACAGAAATACAAAGTGCTGGAAAAGATTCAATGGCAGTATTTATTCTTCCAAGACAAAAGGGAATTACATCTGTTTGGTTTTTAATCTGTATATTGGCATTTCTGGCAGGACTGCAGTGTACTGAGAAGAAAGGAAGAGGGAAGGACTTCCAGTTCACAAGGTAGACCCAAAGACAGGCACAATGTGTGGACTGTCCAATATTTGAATGAAATATGTCTCATCCTTCCCAAAACAGACTAAAGATCAGTTATGAACACTAATGATCTTTGCAAAACATTTATTGGAGGAATGGAATTTGGGCTTTGAGAACACATGCCAGTAGATCCATGGTCTGTAAACCCAGCTATCCCTTGGTAGTTTTGTAGAAAAGGCAGGGGTAGGAAGGAGTCAAAATGGATGTCAAAAGGAATGCACATTCCCTATCATTAACTTGTTTCCCCTCTCACAATAGGAATTTTTTCTTAGAAACATGCCTTAGCAGTCAAACCCATGTTTACCTTCCAAGGGTCAATCACAAAACAAAGGACACCAAGTGCAAGATACATTGATGAGGAAAGGCATGTGTTATGATAAACGGACATCTACCCCATGGCAAAATCATAGAGGAGAATGAAAAATTCTAGGACTTCCTTTATTATAGGACTATATTTTATAAAGGACCTTGAAGTAGTAGTACTTGCACTGATAATCTCTTGTTTAGATTTCTGTAATGTGCTCTACATGGGGCTACCCTTGTACCAAGTTCAGAAGCTTCAATTGGTCTAAAATGTGGCAGCCAGATTGGTCACTGGCACATCTAGGTTTGACCATATAACACCAGTGTTAAAATCTCTTCCGGGCGCAATACAATGCCAGTGCCAATTAGCTTCCAGGCGCAATACAAGGTGTTGGTTATTAGCTTTAAAGCCCTACATGGCTCAGGCCTGAGTTACTTGCAGGAATGCTTCTCCCTACACAATGCACCCTGCACTCTCAGAACATCAGTGAAGTACTTATTGGAACATCATAATATTAGGTTAACGACAACTTCCCATAGGGCATTTACAGCTATAGTTCCAAAATTATGGAATAGCCTACCGGATGAGATTCATCTCATCAATACCTTAGAGGTCTTTAAGAAGGCACTCAAAATGGATCTCTTCTGGCGGGCTTATCCATCGGACTCCATATAAAAGCTTATGATGATGTTCCACTCTCGACTATGATTATTGGCTACTGATGAACTGTTTTTTAGAGAACTAATAGGAATATGGTAAACTCAGTATTTGTGTTTTATCAATTGTATTTGTATTATTTTATTTATGTAATCCCGCCTCAATCCTTGGGAGAGGCAGGAAATATAAATAAACATCATCATCATCATCATCATCATCATCATTATTATTATTACTGTAGCAATAACAGAAGGAAAACTCATCATCTTGTTTTGTTTTTTTTATTGTGGCAAACAGGGTCCTCACATGAAGGAGCAGACGATCCACAGGGATCAAGAAATCTAGAGGAGCCCAGTCTGAGGGAAAAATGAATAAAACTGTTGCAGGTCATGCCTGGGGTTATACATAGAAACTCATTGTTTTTGTATTTTCAGTGGTTCCTTCTTACCCTGGACAGAAGTTACAAGTGAGGTCCTGGGTCCAGCTTTGTTTAACATTTTAATAAATGCTTGGATGGCAGAATAGAGGGTATACTTATCAGATTTTCAAATGACACCGGAATGGAAAGGGCAGCTAATGCCTGAGGAGACAGAATCAGAATTCAAGATAACCTTGGCAGACTGGGCCAAAATTAACAAAATAAATTTCAACAGGGATAAATGTAAATTGCTACATTTTGGAAAGAAAAATCAGATGCACCAATATAATAAGAGTGACATATGGTTTGACAGAAGTAGCTTGATAAAATGACCTTAATAGGTTAGATAGCTGAGCCAAAACTAACAACCTGAATTTCAACAGGGAGTAGCATAAGGTACTACACTTGGGCAGAAAAAAATGAAATGAAATGCACAGATAATAATGTGTGATGTCTGGCTTGACAGTACATGTGAAAAGGAGCTAAGAATCTTAGTGGACCACAAGCTGAACAATGAGTCAACATGTGAAATGCAGGGAAAAAGCCAAAGCAATACTAGCCTGCCATCAAAAGGAGTATAGTGTTTAGATCAAGCAAACTAATACTACACTCTATTCTGCTTTGGTCAGACTTCATCAGGAATACTGTGTCTAGTTCTGGGGACCACAGTTCAAAAAGGATATTGACAAGCTGAAATGTGTCTAGAGGAGGGTGACCAAAATGGTAAAAGATCTAGAAACCATGCCCTATAGATGGCCCTTGTGGTTTCTTTGAACTCTATGATTCTAAGTACATGTGAAAGGATCTAGGTATATTGGTAGACTATAAACTTAAAGTGACGTAACTCTGCAATGTGGCATCAAAGAGGCTAATGCTATACTATATGGCAACCACAGACCAATAGTGTCCATTCCAAGGGACATAGCAATGCTTTATCCAGCTTTCGCCAGACCTCAGCTAGAATACTGTGTCCAGTCCTGAGCAGCAAAGTTTAAGAACAATATGAATAAGCTGAAATGTGTCCAGAGGATGGCAATCAAGTAAAAGGCCTGGAAGCCTAACCACATGAAAAATGGTTGAGTACTGAGTATGTAGCCTGGAAAAGAGAATCTTGAAAGGTAATACAGTAATCAAGTGAAGGGCAGTTACTTGGGGATAGAGCCAGACTGTTTTCTTGCTGCTCTAACCTGAAACAAATGGATCAAATTCCAAATAAGAAGTTTCTGGCTAAGTATTAGGAAGAACTACCTAATGGCAAGTGGTGTTTGTCAATGGAATAGATCCCCTTCATTGGAGATTATATAAAGATCTTTCAGCAGTTCTGTAGCTGGACTAGATTCATCTTGGCATCTCCTCCAACTCTATAGGTAATATAGATCTTGCTAGAACAATTTCAGACAAAATTCTGAACCAATGAGCCTCCTTACTCAGTTTCAGTGTAAGGCAGTGTTTCTCAATCTTTGTCAAATCATGGCTCCCTTCCAACCTTATTTCCTTCATTCCCCCCCCCCCCCAATCCTACTGTTAGAAAGGTAGCCATTTAAATGTTTTGTTTGTAAATAGAGCATATTTTATTTATATTTTTATAATTTATACAAAATACAATTACATAAATACATACAGAGATTTTGCAGCACCTGTGAGGCTAACTCAAAGGTGCTTTTTTGCATCTGTGGAAATAGACTGAAGTCTACGAAAGCTCATGCTGCCAAATCCTTTCTTTCAGTTAGTTAGACTCAAATGTGCTGCAAGATCTCCCTACATACCGATTCTACAGAACAAAACACTTATCTTTGAATAAATATGTATACTTTAAGTATTTCTTGATCAATGTGACCCTTGTGCCTGATGACCACAACAAGTGTATTTATATACGGTTCTGTTGCTGTGAGGGACCAAAGATCACCTCTGTCCATTAAGTCAAGGCAAGTCTGCACTAGGCTGACTAAATAATTCACATGACTGAAGCCTGATTCTATCAAATATGAAGAAGGAAATGCTGTGAAAAACAATTTTGCTTTATCTGAAAGCTGTGCAACGTTTTTAGATATTGTATTCTTTATCCAAAAATTGTGTTTTTCTTGCTTGCAAATTACTCTGGCTGCTATGTCACTCTGTAGCTCTATGAGGGCTTCTTGCAAAGAAACATCAGTGTCAGCAGCATTCACAACAAATGGATCAACTATCCAGGCTGGAATATCCATGTCTAGCAGATCACAGAAACAAATGTCCATATCATTATAAAGCTACTTCAAATGACTCACATACACAATTATTTCATCATTTTTCATCACTAACTGCTGCCAAAAAGGAAAACTTTGTGAATTCTCAACTTCCAATTTTGATGACTTTCCCAAGAAACCCTCTAAATAATCTCCTTGCTTGCAAAAAGATCACAATTCCTGCTCTGTAGTTGTTTGCTTAACAAACTGAGCTTTTCAAAGACATCACACAGGTAAAATATGTCACATTTAGAGAAGGTCATCTTTTCTTCCATTTCCTTGCCTCTGAAAAATGTCACACACGAGTCCCACAAAGCAACAAAATGACAAAGGCAGTTACCTTTGGACAACCAATGGACTTCTGTATAAAATAATAAGCATGTGAAGTCTTTGTTATTGTCCTTACAAAGCTGTCGAAACAGGAAGTCTTGAAGTTCATTTGATTTAATGTAATTTACTGCTTTTATTACAATCTGTTGAGACTCATGAAAGCATCCTGCTATTGTTTTTTTTTAATATTTTATTTGTTAATAAATTCCAATACATTCATTCAAATTTGAACAATCAGTGTCTTTGTATCACAATAAAACACAATATGTTATTGTTTTTGAAAGCAAGTGTTGTTAGTCAACTATGCAGTGAATATAGAACACTTCTGGCACAACACCTTTCAAATATGAAATAAATCCTCTGTATCTACTTGTTATAAAAGCAGCACCATCAATAACACAAGCCAGAATATTCTCAAGAGGAATATCTTTCTCATTGAAGTACCTCTTTTCTTTTTTTAAAATTGGTTCATCTTTAGTTTTAAGCTTTTGAGCAAATAGCATTTTTTATTTCATTTGTCATGGTGCAGATATCTAACATAAGCCATCAGAATTGCTGTCTTACCTGGTAAATACCATTCATCAATTTGCAAAGCAAACTTCTGAACTTTTAACCGTGAGATAGGTTGGTTTTCAACATCTTCTGCCATTTTGTCAATATGCTTCGACACTGCTGAATTGCAAAGGGATGGATTCAATAATTTCACAGGCATGTTGGTTCATTGACAGTTGAAATAACAACAGACACTGCTGGCCAAATCTAGGATTCCCCTATAGTGTATGATTTTCTTTCCTTGGCTATCAGTTTGGATATCTTATGAGATGCAATTAAACCTTTGTCATGTAAAATCGATTTCTGAACACTTTCTTCAATGTAGTTTCAAATTTATCTCGCAATGCTCAAAAATATTCCAGTGATTTATCCTTCGTGTCTTTATGAGACATTTCCAAATGCTTCTGCAACTTACATAGATGCATATTCTCATTGGAAAGTGTAGTCATACATATCAAACACATAGGTATCATGTGGTCTTGTGGTGACAGAATAAATTTGTAGCCAAGACACTTGACTGAGTATTGTCAACATTTCTTTTTGCCAACATTTATTTATTTATTTATTTATTTATTTAGAGGTAACCATGGGGTATCTAAAAAAAACCCAAAATTCAAAGATTATGTATGTTTGCAACTGCAAAATAATAAGATCAACTTTCAGAAATAAAACAGCCTGAACAAAGACAAATGAAAAATTATGTCTGATCCCAATAGATCTTTATGATGAGAAGAAACTGAAAACAGCAACCATGAAGGGAATGGCAAACATGACAGCTAAAAATAACTGAAGATTACATGCAGAACTCTTGCCTGCAGCAACACACCTCCTTTCAAAGTAATACTTGCACAAAGAAACAGAACCCCTCACACTAACTCTTCTGCAGTCACACACCTTGCCTGTAACAAACAAGATGTGGACAGCTTGGTGTCCACAGAGCTTGAGTGTGTAAGTGGGAGGGAGAAGGAGGAGGAAGTGACATTGCCACAGAGTGCGGATGGTGATCCATTCACTGGAGCATCTCTGTTCACTCTACTTTTCTGTTTTCCATTTTCTTCACTTCTCTTCTCCCCCCCCCCCAATTTTCTTTTCTCAGTAACTTCTTTGTTTCCCTCTGTGACCCCCTAGTTTCTTGCTGTGACCCTCCCATTTACTTGGTTTTCACATGTGGCTCCCTTGGAATATCCCTTGGGAGCAGGATGCCATATATCCTCTGGTTGAGAAATTGTGGTCTAAGGCACTTCTAGAATACAAAGTGTGATTATGTGCAGTTAATAAATAAAATAATAAAATAATAAAATTTTTATTTATATCCCACTCCTTCCCAAGATCAGGGCGGCTTACAACATATATTAAAACAGAGGAAATACAATACATAAAACATCAAATAAATACATACAGTAAAATAACAAGCTAAAAGCCCCATTAGCCCAACCTCTTGGCCACGGAAGAGGAGGGAAGGCCCACAGGATTTTATTCGGGGAATGCTTGTTGGAACAGAAAGGTTTTTAAATCCTTTCTGAATTGGGCCAGGGAGGTTGATGAGCGGAGCTCAGTGGGCAGCGTGTTCCAAAGGGCCGGGGCGGCGATGGAGAATGTCCTCTTCATAGTGGAGGAAAGCCTGGCCCCGGGCACCTTCAGTAATTGCTGCCCAGATGTTCTGAGGGTGTGGGACGGAATATACGGGGAGAGGCGGTCCTTCAGAAATCCTGGGCCCAAGCCATTTAGGGCTTTATAGGTAATTACCAACACCTTATATTGAGCCCGGAAGCGAATGGGCAGCCAATGGAGATCTTTCAGCACAGGTGTTATATGGCTGGCCCTGGAAACACCAGTGACCAGCCTGGCTGCCATATTTTGCACCATTTGAAGCTTCCGGGTTTGGTATAAGGGTTGCCCCATGTAGAGTACATTGCAGAAATCCAGTCTCGAGGTTACCAGAGCGTGTACAACAGTTTCTAGGTCCCTCTGGGCCAGGTATGGGCGCAGCTGGCGGATAAGCCGAAGCTGATAACAGGTGCTCTTGACCGTCGCATTCACCTGAGCGGTCAGGTGAAGCGACGAGTCAAGAAGCACCCCCAGACTGCGTACGGAGTCCTTCACAGGGAGCGTGACCCCATTCAGGACAGGTGGAACCACCACCATTCCTGGACCAGGGGAACCTATCACAAGTACCTCCGTTTTCTCTGGATTCAGCTTGAGTCGGTTTTTCCTCATCCAGCCCATTACTGACTCCAGACAGGCCTCGAGAGGAGAGATGCCATCCTCAGTCACTGCATCAGTCGGAGACATAGAGAAAATAATTTGGGTGTCATCAGCGTACTGATAACCCCGCGCCCCATGTCTCCGGATGATCTCTCCCAGCGGTTTCATGTAAATGTTAAATAGCATGGGAGACAGAATGGCTCCTTGAGGGACCCCGGTTTTAAGGGGCTTCTCGTCGGAGCACACGTCTCCCAGCTGCACCATCTGGGACCTCCCAGAGAGGTAGGACCGGAACCACTGGAGCGCAGTGCCCCCGATTCCCACCTCTGCCAGGCGCCCCAGAAGGATACCATGGTCTATGGTATCGAAAGCCGCTGAGATGTCCAAGAGCACCAACAAGGACACGCTTCCCCTGTCGATGCTCAGACAGAGATCATCGACCAAGGTGACCATGGCCGTCTCAACCCCGTGACCCGCCCGGAAGCCAGTTTGAAATGGGTCCAGATAATCAGTTTCATCCAAGACCGTCTGAAGCTGGATCGCAACCGCCCTCTCGATCACCTTTCCCAGAAATGGCACCAGCGAGACTGGCCGATAATTATTGTATTCTAGGGGGTCGAGGGAGGGCTTTTTTAATATTGGTTTTACAATGGCCGATTTCAATTCTGATGGAAATTGCCCTTCCCTCAAAGATGTATTAATGATCCGGCGTAACAATAAAGTTACCGCCGGCCCCCCTGGGCCGCTAGCCACGAGGGACAGGGATCGAGAGAGCAAGTTGTCTTCCGAACACTTCCGACGATCTTGTCCACGTCCTCGGTACTCACCGACTCAAACCGATCCAGTTTAATGGAGTCCACGGAGGCTCTGGATACCTCTACTCTAGGTTCTGCTTGAATGTCGGCATTAAGACCTTCGCTTATGCGAGAGGTTTTATCCGCAAAAAAAGTCATTAAATTGGTCACAGCCATTTTTTGCTGACGGAAGGTAATCCGTCAGGCAAAAATCACGCCCGTCAGGACTGGACGCGAACGGGTGCGCGACGGGGGACGGAACGGGGCCTCTTGGAGGACTTTTGCGTGTGCGATAAAATCCGTTTTTGGGAGGTCGCGCGCGCACATGAGAGTCCTCCTCCCGTCCCTAGAACGTTTACGTTTTTGTGTGCGATAAGGTCCTAGGACTTGTGCACTAACATCTTCACCAGGATTGTTTCCTGGTACAGGCACATACAAACCCTTTCTTTGAAATGTTTTGGAAGGACACTGTTACATTTTCATGTATAGCAGAGTCAGGTGGGGTCCTTACTTTCATTAAATGCCATTCTCTTCCATCTGCACTTATAATGTGTTTCCATGCAAATAGGTCATTCACAATATGTAAAGTGATACAAATCAGGGGAGGGTTTAGCAATTCATGGGTTTTTTTTGGGGAGGGAGGAGGGAGGAATGTTCAAAAGGAAACATCTAGTGGAATGGATCTTAGTTGGCAGAGGGATGCAATGAAGGGGGTTTGTTTCTTGCTGTTGGCAATTATTAATATTCCAGAGGCAATATCATGATGATAACTCAGAAAAAAAACATCTGTTCCAGAAAGAATAGCCAAGGGGTAGTGAGAGAGGGAGGGAGAGCGAGTGAGAAGAAACAATAGTACTGGAGCTGTGGCTGAGTAATTGCAGTACCCAAAGATTAAGCTGCTTCCCCTAATGTTCCCTTTGGCAGCAAAAGGTGGTTGTTTGGCTAACGGCAAAAGCAGCTGTGTTGGCACCATGTGGAATACTTTTGGGTCATCTCTCTCTCTCTCTCTCTCTCTGTAGCTTACCTCTGCTGAAATGTTCTCTCTGAGTGATGTTGATCTCCTTCCCTCTTACCCCCAGGTACTAACTGATTCTGAAGAAGATTAGGTGCTTATAGGTTTAATGTTTGTATAAATCCATCCCAAGAAGGCTTTGCAAGCCATATTTGTGGTTAAAATTCTAAATTCCAATGTGTTTTTAAAACAACTTTAGAATGATCTTTGTCATAGATTTAAAAAAGAAAATGGCAGGGAAGACCTTGGGTGATTTCAGGTGTGCTCTGATCCCTTGTATTATGCTTAGAATTAAGCCTATATGTTTATTGTAAGTATTTATTTAAGTACTCGTGGGTAAATCACACTGAAGTCAAACTACACAATGATTTCTGTGATCATAGAATCATAGAATCATACAGCTGGAAGAGACCGCAAGGGCCATCCAGTCCAACCCCCTGCCATGCAGGAACTCTCAATCAAAGCATCCCTGACAGATGGCTATCAAGCCTCAGTTTAAAGACCTCCAAGGAAGGAGACTCCATTACACGCCAAGGAAGTTTGTTCCACTGTCAAACAGCCCTTACTCTCAGGAAGTTCCTCCTAATGTTGAGGTGGAATCTCTTGCATCCATTGCTCCGGGTCTTGGAGCTTGTTCCCACTTAGGATTTGATACGAATTAAAATAAAACGTTTTTAATAAAATCGAATTAAAATAATACAGTTGTTATCCCGCTTTCAGAATCGCTTTATTCATCGTTCCCATCTGCTTATTTAAATCGAATTTTTTACTTGCAAGCGTTCATTAAGCGTTCTCACTTGGCATGAAATCGGTGTTAAAATAAAGCGACTCTTCTCCTCCATACCTTATTTGGAGTTGTCAATCAATAGTACGTCAGAATGACGTAACGTTAACCCGGATTATTTGGAAGCGATTTAACTTTCGTCAGCGTTTCCATTTCATTGACCGTTTGTGAAATGATGTATTTTTGGCGGGTTTTTTTTAAATGAACCAATCAAGGCGCTTAAACGATCAAACGTCATAAGCGCTGTCAGCCTTATATACATTTTCCCTCCGAATTTAGTAGGAAACCAAAGCTCTCTCCAGAGGAACTATGGGATAGGTTTTCCAGGGCAGCATCCCCGCTTCATGTCTCCTAAGAGAGCCCACAGAAATCAATGGGGGATGCTTCTGGCAATGCGAATTTAGTAGGAAACCAAAGCTCTCTCCAGAGGAACTATGGGACAGGTTTTCCAGGGCAGCATCCCCGCTTCATGTCTCCCAAGAGAGCCCACAGAAATCAATGGGGGATGCTTCTGGCAATGCGAATTTAGTAGGAAACCAAAGCTCTCTCCAGAGGAACTATGGGATAGGTTTTCCAGGGCAGCATCCCTGCTTCATGTCTCCTAAGACAGCCAGGCAGAATCCCTTCAGAGAGCCCACAGAAATCAATGGGGGATGCTTCTGGCAAAGCGAATTTAGTAGGAAACCAAAGCTCTCTCCAGAGGAACTATGGGATAGGTTTTCCAGGGCAGCATCCCTGCTTCATGTCTCCTAAGACAGCCAGGCAGAATCCCTTCAGAGAGCACAGAGATCAATGAAGGAGGCTGCTGGAAAAGCAGGGAGGGAGCACTCTTCCCAAAGATTCTCTTTCCAGGGTTGGAGGAGAAGGCAGATTCCGTTTGAGAAAGAGAGGGAGAAAGGCTCTATCCCTCCCCCCCATTGATCAGAGCCCTTCCCTGTCTGGGCGAGATCAGATGCCTCCTCGCGAGGAGCCTTCCCTTCCCTGCCTGGGCGAGATCAGAGCCCAAGCGGGCAGGGAATGCCTCTTTGAGAGGAGCCTTCCCTTCCTGCCTCTCCTCCGTTAGAAATGGGCTCTCCCCACACAGAGGGGAGGTTGCAATCCACCGGGAGAAGCCTTGTAGTCCTTTGCAGATGCAGGCGCTTGAGCAGCCGGGACTTCAGGCGCTTAAAGCGCTGAAGAGATTAAGCGCCTGTAAACCATTGAAATAAAAAATAAAAATAATCCTTATCTCTTATTGAAAGACCACAGCGAACAAAGGGGTGAGGGAAGAAAAAATGGCGACAGCCACGACGGATGGGGACAGAAAGGGCAACTCCCCCAAGGACAGCCCCCATCGCAGTCAGCTCCTCCCATCCTTCTAGCCCGATTCCAATGCTATCGTTCTCATCTAAATACTCCGGTTCCTAACTCGAATCAAGGGAAAAACACTAGGTAGGACCCTAGTGTTTTTTTAACACGCGTTAAATGAGGAAAACACGGATTTAAATTTTATCCCGCTTCTGGATTCGATTTCTAGTGGGGACGATTCCGGGTTGCTCTAGAACCGTTCTAGGTTTAAATCGGATCCTAATATGAACGCCACTCCTTGGATTCGATTCAGAACGCGGGGTTTCCCCTAGTGGGAACAAGCTCTTAATCTCTGGTGCAGCAGAAAACAAGCTAGCTACCTCCTCAATATGACAACCCTTCAAGTATTTAAACAGGGCCATCGTATCACCTCTTAATCTTCTCTTCTCCAGGCTAAACATCCCCAGCTCCCTAAGTTGTTCCCCATAGGGCATGGTTTCCAGGCCCTTCACCATTTTAGTCAGCCTCCTTTGGACACATGGCTCCAGTTTCTGATGGCATGGTATTCGTATTATTGTACTGGGACAATAGCATTGATCCTGCCTCAATAGCTAGATCAGCATACATTCAGCATGGCCATCACCTCACATAAACTGATCCCCAGAATGCAGAGACAGGAAAGTTGGTGGAAAGGGGTTGGTGTGCTTTGTTAATTGTTAATAAACTAAACAAACTCACTCTGTTACATTTGTGTTAGAACTGGGAAAAATAACTATGATGTATATGATGAATCACCATTTAAGTTTTAGTTAAATGTCTCTACTAGAAATCTGGCCAGATTCCTTTTGTCCTTTTATTCAGTTCCCACCCTTTTGTCCATCGTGAGAGGCAAACAGCCGCATTAGTTTTGAAAACCCCATTTCTTATCATCCCACCCAAAATTCTTTCTCTTGCTTTCCTTTTGTCTCTCTCCCTTATTGTCTCATTTCCTTCACTTCCCCCTTTTCTACTTGCTGCTTCCCATATGATCCCAGCAAAAACTCCAGGAGTAACTACTTCAAATGAGAAGTCTGTATGTAATGCCTCGTGAACAAGACAGGTAAGACAATAGGTCTAATGGGATACAAAGATGGCCAGCCTGCTTCTAAACTAACCTTTCAGTTTGTTCATTTAATATTGAAATTAACTGAACTATCATAGGCATGAGACAGACTGCCAAGAAATGGTGGTTTGCCGGCGCCTGTTTTTGCTCCTCAGGGATGGCACAGCCCCCAAACGGCATGCCGCCACTGTGGAGCAAAAAGAACCCAGAATTTCTGGGTTCTTTCTGCGACACCACAGTGATGTCGCAACTCGCGATGTCAGTGAGGTGCAGCACCATGCAAACACCATGTGGCTCTTACATCACAATGGTGGCACCACATAGTAGGGTTGCGGGGCATGTGGTCGCTCTGCCTCCGGGCAACCCTACAACGTGTCCAGGCCAGCACAAAGTGCCAGTCTGGATCAGGCCATAGTCTCATCATGAACAAAAATAAACAAAGTTTCCTACAGCCATTTGCTTTTATTAAAGAACCAGGTAGGACATATAAAATTTGTTGGCATCTTAGCATAGCCTCTCATTTATCACTTTTTGGTTGCTTGGCTAAGATCAAATATAGTCTCACATTTTATTAAGTAATAACTTAATTCTGAAAATAATGCTGAATGTCCAACTTAAGTCCCTCAATTAAGTTAAAATATTTTTAATTGCACAGCACTTTTTTCTTAGCAAATTTCTAGCTTAATTGATTATTTGATTGATTTTAGTTGGTTTCTATCATCAACCTACTTTTCTGTGGGATGTTAGTATAACTGCTGGTGAACACCTTGCCAATAATAATCTAGAAGTAGAATTCAAATGAAGCTTCTAGACAAGAACCATAACCCAGGCCTCTTCCATGACCAATGTCTTCCAACATAGTTCCCCCCCCTTCCAGATGAGTAATTTTTCAATTCATTAAAAAAAACACCAGAAAAGATTATAATAATGAGGAGATAGTAATGTTAAGTTTCATCCCCTGCAGAAACAGAAACAGGCACAGGAGGCAAAATACAGGCTATATAAGAGCCAATTCACAAACTCTGAAAGTGGTGGTACTAATGCTGATTTTGCCTGTCTTACCCATCTTTTGAAGGAATTAGACTATATTTGCATGATGGAGCTGGCCGCTTTTCTTCATAATCTCTTATCACAGGCACAGTCACTATATGGAAATAATTTACATCTTGTTTTTTGTCCAGCTGCTTCCCTGATCAGGTGTATTGCCTGAACCAAACTGGAAAAAAGACCTGGTTTGCTCTGAAAAACAAGGGGATTGATTGGTGCCTTTTAGATTCTTGCAGTTATTTTTATTTAGCTTTGTTATGTATTTTGGCTGGCTGCTGTGCCTTTATATCTGTGGATGCACTGAGGATTATTTGAGGTAAATATTTCTCAAAGGTATTCTGTTGGCTTATGTGAATGAGATAAATTGTAATAAATTCAGTCCTCCTGTCTCCCTTTCCCTGTCTCCCTTTCCCTGTCTCCCTTTCCCTCTCCCCGCTCCCCTCTTCTTGTGTCACACACAGAGGACATTATCACACCAGGCTGCTGTCCCACCACAATATTTCTTCTTCTTCTTCATTCCTGATTGTGGATTTAAATAAGATATAATGAAACATCCACTCTACTGTCTCTGACATGTCACCAATTCTAGGCTTTTTGAATGCCTGAGCAGGAAAATAGCATTGGTGATGGCTCTTTGGCATTTCCCCCCAAAGTAGTGCTGAAACAGTAAAGAGGACTGGTGCTTCTTGTAGGTTCTCCTGGGATGGACTAGGCTCTCACCTTTTGCCACTCCACTCAGAAGAGGGGATGGTTCCTTTTTTGATGAGATTTAATACTGTTTCTTAATTCTTGCCTTTACAGTGGGCCCTTGCTACCCATGGGGGGTCCATTCCAGATCCCCCCATGGACAGTAAAAAATGTAGGACCGTAAGTCCCATTCTTTTCAATCGGCACGTGCTTCTGATTGCGCTGCCGATGCGCACTTGCCCACTGAGAAAGCCAGGGCTTGCCAGCTGCAGAAGCTAAAACCTGGTGCAGGAGCACTATATATCCTTTTTGACATATGTGCATTTTTTTCAGCCTTGCTCATGCCTGGTTGCCTCCTCCATACATCATACAATCTCCATTTACTGTAGCTCCCCCTTCATCCATAAAGTCTTGTAGGTGAGCACAAACAAAATGCCTGCCAGTATTTTGTAAGTTTTTGACTTATCCACAGATCGACTTATCCATGGGTCATATCAAAATGCATTTTGTCTCCAAAACCTGTATTCAGTTTATACATGAGGTTGACTTATACACTAATTGTGGACAACAGGCAGATTAGAACCTTGGCACTAGACGATGGGAGCGAAGCCAGGAAAGGTGGGAGCTGCTCCCAGGTGTCAGTATATAAGAGGTTTGAAAGGGGTTGATGTTTATTGTGCCCTGAGGGGTGAAGAGCCATTGAGGCTAGGTTAGGTTGCTCTGAGGGGCAGTTAAAAAGGTTTTAGGTACCCAAGAAAGTGACAAAGAATGTCCTTAATTATATTGTTGTGTTCCGTGGGAGATATAGTGTTTTGTCACTAGTGGAGTCCCAGGTCACCAGAAGGGTTATATGACACAAAAGTTTAATAAAGTTTCTGAGAGAATTTAGTCTGTAATGTGTCAAGCTATAAAGAACCAACTACAAACAGAAGCTAAAGAAACTGTTAAACTGTGTAGCTCATAAAGTATTTATACACCGCATCCATTGTGAACACCATCCCGTACAACAGATACTGTATTCAGCCTGACTTGAAAATAAATTTCTTATTTTGTTTCAACAAGCAACTATCTGAAATGATTTCGGAAGTACATTAAAAACACTACCAAGAGTGAGAAAAGTCTTTTAGGTCTGGGACACATTAGATAGTGGCTGTGACACTGTCAAAGAATAGTTGGCACCAAGTTGGGGAAAAATTTGAAACCCAGAGTGCTGGCATCTGAAGAGTGCAGGATACACTTAAGAGAGTCCCTGGTTCAAGTCTCGCAGGGAAGAATTGGTGGGAGAGTGGCCATCACCTTACATAATTGGTGGCAGTGGTGGGATCAAAGAGACCCATTGGGCTGCCATCTGAGAAAGTATTTGGATGGATGAGTCTCACCATGACACAAATATATAAAGATACATATTTATTAACTAATATCCTTTTATCTCCTGTAGCTAAACATATTGTACATTATATCACCATTTTTATTCTAACAACAACCCTGTGAAATAGTTAAGATTGAGAAGCTACAATTGGTTTAAGGTGACCACTAGTTGTGGAGAAACTGGGATTTGATCTGATCTGTAATGTGCATTGGGCAGTAGAGTGGGTGTGAACACCATGTGCATACAGTAGCCATGAATATAAGAGAAGTTTGTGACACATGACTGCCCTTGTTTTAAGCAAATACTTCTCAAAGGTGTTCTGTTGACATATGATAATGAGATTAGCCTGAAATACAAACAACTACAACAAAACATGCTATGCCCATAGGTATTATTCATCATGCCATGCTATCTGACTAAATTAAAACATGAGCTGTTTTTTTAAAAAACAATAACACATTGCTGCTTTTTTCCTGTTTCATCTCTGCCCACTTCTTTTTGATGTCAATGCATATTTGATATAACCTGAACTGAGTATGACATGGCAGTGCCAACCTATGTAGAGCCTTTAGTTAAATAATTTAACTAAAAATAATTTAAGCCTTGCTTTAAAAAAAAGGTGCCTGAAGTGGGCTTCCATTTCCCCCCTGCAAATCTTGTCGTAACCTTTGGTCCTCTATGCTTTTAAATCACATTCTTAAGGGATTAAACTGTTATGACAAAAGAAGAATGTTTAGATATTATGCTTTGCCACTAAAAATTTGTCAAATTAGAAACTGTGCATTGAATAATCTGAAGATCAAAGAAGCTTTCCAACAAAGATTTACGTTTGCTATGATGTTTTCCCAACCTTTGCTGAACCTGAATTGTTTTGGATTATCTCACATTGGGTTCACTGAATGGACCTAGCCAAATGTGGGAAGAAAATTTCCTGCCAAATATTTTAAACATTTCACATGTGTGGGGCATAGGTGGCAAGCCACAGCTATTAGTTTCAGAGACAGGTGAAGCCGCCCTTAACAGTCTACTAAAGTACACATTTTAGAGATGTTTTTTGAGATTAAACCAATGGGAGAGGATCCATCTAAGCAAGCATTTATCTCCCATTAAGTATCCTATTTGCTCGCTTTAACCTGCTGACACCAGTGCTCCTGTAAAAAGTATTTTTAGTAAAAAGTTTTTTAGGGTTCTTATCTCTCACTGGATTAAGTATAATTTCACTGCTGTGTGTAAAAAAAAAAAAGGAAGATTCAATTTCCTCAAAATGATTTGCCAGAATATAATAGTTTTTGCCTTTATCCATCTGTAAATCAAGCAATTATGTTTCTCTAGTTACTAAGCAGCAATCATTTAGCGCTCTCATTGCCAATCAATATAAGAGTCTGCTCTCTGAATTCTTTTATTACACTGCTGCAGTGGGTTCTGCAGAGCAGAGGTTCATGCAAAGGCTGTATTCTTGACACATGTATGTGGAAGAAAGTCACATTGACTTCAGGTGAACTTCCTTTAAAACAGTGGTTTTAGAACTGCTTTTTCTTTGTTGGTTGGGCAGCTAACTTATTATAGCCCATTCCATCCAAAGAGCTTCAGACAGGTAACAGCAAAATGTTGAGTCCCTCCCCCCCCCCCCACACACAGATACTAGTCCAGTTTTAGCCACCAAAAGCAAGTTTGAATAAAAATGCCTTGCACTATTTGTAGAAGAAATATAAGCTATGACAAGTATCCAGGAGATTCTATAACTGATAGGGAGTTTCTAGAAGTTCCATGTATGCTCTAGGAGTCTAATTTGGCTGTGACATTGGAGATCATTAGATGGGGGATGAAACATCCTTGCCCCATCCTTTTTCCATTCTCATAGTGCTATCGTGAGAAGATTTTCATATGACATTGCGCTTATCCAGACATTATCCCATCCGGAAAGTGTGACTTGACCACGAGCAATGCCACTTCAATGACGGGACAATGGCGCTGCTATTCTGAAAGCCTTTTGCAGAATTGCAAAAACAGGATAAAGACAGGGGAGTGATCCCATCCTTATCTTATCCCAGTATGATAATCTCCATTGTGTTTACTTACAATGTAAGTAGGGTGGGACAATGGGGTCCCCTTCTCTGGGTGCAACATAGACAAGGAACACAGAATGTGAACTGACTGAGATCATAACATACTGAAAGGGATAGGGAAGTCTTTCAGTTTGATTTCCCCCTACATACAGATTTAGTCCTCCTGCACTTTCCAGCCCCAAATGAAGAAATATTAAGATTTAGGTTAAAAATAAAATAAAAAATAAATAACTGAAATGAAAGTTTTCCTTAATTCCCTCAGCCTAATTCAACAGGTTCAACTATTATTATTATGATTATGATATATATATATATATATATATATATATATATATATCACTGTAGATTTGCACAGCTCTGTACATACAAACAATAAAATAGATAAGAGTAAACCTGCCCATACCATACAATCTAAGAAATAATAGCATAATACATATAAATAATACATAACAATACAGAAAAGGGTTTAATAAAACAGGCAATAAATTAAAAACGTCAAATAGCAAATAATAGTCATGCAATGCAACTATTCTAATTATAGAAAGAACCTTGCTGTACCCACTTCCCATAAACAGCTCTGGCCTCTTGGAAAAAAGGAAGCATCTTAAACAGTAATATTGTTAGATACACAGGGATTCAAAGCCAGACATATAAGGATAAAGCATAAAGCTCTGGGACTAGATGGGGAAATCTGTCAGTTTCAGATTTACCCAAAATTGTTAGTTCTTTGGTGTGTTTTTTAAATCAAGTTTTTTTCCTCCAAAAACGGATGGGGCAAAATCTTCAGAAAAAGTAGAGTAAATTCAAACAAAGCCTTATCTGCTGACATTTACATTTATATATCTTATTTGGCATGAAGTAGTTAAGTGTGCTTACAAGATGGCAGAAGAATTGTTAGCTTTCTTAGGGGTGTAGCACCACTGCAGATTCTCACTCATGGAGGGAAAAATGCTGTTGGTGAAGTATCAAAGAGATGTTGGAAAGCACAGCAGCAGATGCTGCTTCCAACTCTGAATTTTGCATTGAAGCAGGACTATCCTTATACAGGCAAAACAGATGGGCAGGAAGGAGTGGCCAGAAGTTGCTTCTGGCGCAATCAACCCCGGGCTGCAGCAACCAGATGCTGCAACCCCAAGGATCCCCACCTAAGGTGGCCCAGGGGGAATCTCAGGGTGGCCACATGGTGGCTTCAGTGTGGTTTGGGGGCATGGATCATCTAATCACCATGCCCCCAAACTGCCTGTCTATTTTGGGCCATAGAGTCATAGAACTGGGTAGGTCTTGTTAGAATCTTGGTGAGTACCGAGGATGTGGACAAGATCCTCGGAAGTGTTCGGAAGACAACCTGCTCTCTGGATCCCTGTCCCTCATGGTTAGCGGCCCAGGGGGGACCGGCGGTGACACTTTTGTTACGCCGGATAATTAATACATCTCTCAGGGATGGGCGATTTCCATCGGATCTTAAATTAGCCATAGTAAGACCGATCCTATAAAAGCCCTCCCTTGACCCCCTGGTACATAATAATTATCGGCCAGTTTCGCTGCTGCCATTCTTGGGTAAGGTGATCGAGAGGGCGGTTGCGATCCAGCTTCAGGCGGTCTTGGATGAAACGGATTATCTGGACCCATTTCAAACTGGCTTCCGGGCGGGTCACGGGGTTGAGACGGCCATGGTCGCCTTGGTCGATGATCTCCGTCTGAGCATCGACAGGGGAAGCGTGTCCCTGTTGGTGCTCTTGGACATCTCAGCGGCTTTCGATACCATAGACCATGGTATCCTTCTAGGGCGCCTGGCTGAGGTGGGAATCGGGGGCACTGCGCTCCAGTGGTTCCGTTCCTACCTCTCTGAGAGGTCCCAGATGGTGCAGCTGGGGGACGTGTGCTCCAGCGAGCGGGCCCTTAAAACCGGGGTCCCTCAAGGAGCCATTCTGTCTCCCATGCTATTTAACATTTACATGAAACCGCTGGGAGAGATCATCCGGAGACATGGGGCGCGGGGTTATCAGTACGCTGATGACACCCAAATCATTTTCTCTATGTCTCCGACTGATGCAGTGACTGGGGATGGCGTCTCTCCTCTCGTGGCCTGTCTGGAGTCAGTAATGGGCTGGATGAGGGAAAACCAACTCAAACTTAATCCAGAGAAAACGGAGGTACTAGTGATAGGTTCCTCTGGTCCAGGAATGTCGGTGGTTCCACCTGTCCTGAATGGGGTCACGCTCCCCGTGAAGGACTCCGTGCGCAGTCTGGGGGTGCTTCTTGACTCGTCCCTTCACCTGACTGCTCAGGTGAATGCGACGGTCAAGAGTACCTGTTATCAGCTTCGGCTGATTCGCCAGCTGCGCCCATACCTGGCCCAGAGGGACCTTGAAACTGTTGTACACGCTCTGGTAACTTCGAGACTGGATTTCTGCAATGTACTCTACATGGGGCAACCCTTATACCAAACTCGGAAGCTGCAAATGGTGCAAAACATGGCAGCGCGGCTGGTCACTGGTGCTCCCAGGGCCAGCCATATAACACCTGTGCTTAAAGATCTCCATTGGCTGCCCATCCGCTTCCGAGCTCAATATAAGGTGTTGGTTATTACCTATAAAGCCCTAAATGGCTTGGGCCCAGGATTCCTGAAGGACCGCCTCTCCCCGTACATTCCGCCTCGCACCCTCAGAACATCTGGGCAGCAACTCCTGAAGGTGCCTGGGGCTAAGTTGGCTGTCACAGCCAGAAGATCCTTTTCCACAGCTGCCCCAGCCCTTTGGAATACGCTGCCCACGGAGCTCCGCTCATCTTCCACCCTGGCCCAATTTAGGAAGGGTCTCAAAACCTTCCTATTTAATCAGGCATTCCCCGACTAAATATCCTGTGGGCCTCCCTCCTCTCTCGTGGCCGTGAGGTTGGGCTAAGGGGTTTTTTATTGTTTTTATGGATTGCTGTTTGTGTTATATGTGTTTTTAACTTGTATGCTGTTTGCACTTTGGTGCATTTTGTTAGCCGCCCTGATCTTTTGGAAGGGCGGGGTACAAATAAAAATTTTATTTATTTATTATTATCTAACCCACATATGGCTCTTGATGCAGAAAATACAGAGAAAGAGCACCCTAACAGATGGCTATTGAATCTGCTTGAAGGCTTCCAGAAAGAAATAGTCCACCAAATCTTTAGGACAGGATTGAAGAGCAAGCCCCTCTGCACAATTTGCATACTTCCACCCTTGAAAAGGAGCCAAACCCAGTCAGTAGCACACTCTGAGGGCATATTAGGGCTTTTCACCCAATTTTCTCCTCTCTGGCCTGTTTTAGGCCAGCAGTAGACTTCTTAATTTTTTTTAAAGTCCAGAACATCTCATCTGGTCACTTCCAGGCTTAAACCAATAACCTCTCAGGCCTATGAGAGCTAGCATGATGTAGTAGTTTGAGAATTAGATTAGGACACTTGGGGACCAGGGGTTGAATCCCCACTCAGCCATGGAAACCAACTGGGTGACCTTAGGCAAGTCCTGCTCTCTTAGCCTCAGAGGAATGAAGAACAAATTTTTCCAAGAAAACCTTAGAGTCACCATAAATTAGCAATGCCTTGAAGGCAAGCAACAAGACCTCAACTTCTTAGGCCTAAAACAATTTGAAGTGGGAATGGGGTGAAAATTTTTATTATACTCATTCATCAGTATTACTGGCTGTTTGTGATTTTTAACACATAGAGGTAGGAGGTTGCCAGACAGAGAATGGTCCTTTGACCTTCAGGGATAGATGCGACCCCTGGACCTCTGGAAATTGGCCATTCTTCTTCTCAGTGTTTACTTCCATTAAAAATGTTTTTTATCTTCAACAATTTTCTCCGTGATCCAGCTGAAATCTAGCTTCACATAGAGCAAATCTATTTGATGCACCCTTTCTCTCTAGTCATTTCTTACACACATTCCCATTAGTGCGTATTTCCATAGCATTTGGAACATGTTTGAGAAAGTTGTAAAAATATCAGAATATTTCTTGCAGATTTTTACTGCGTTGGACAGCAGTGGCTTGGGTTATATTGTTGTTCTTATCCCTTTAACTGCAATTAGAACAGTGTTAAATAACATATCTGCTCAAGATAGGTAACAATTACATGAAAGCTGGTCTTGCAGAACTGCTGAATTATCAATACACTCCTGATTTGGTAAAAAGACAATGTGAAAGACAACAATAAGAATGTGTACAGACTTTCTGATTCTGGGATACTTCATTAAACTCTACTTGTCAAGGAGCGAGAAATAAAATTGTTGTTGTCCAAAACTGGACTAAGCATTTGAGGTTTGTTCAGATTAGATTGCAAGCCATGCTAATGATTTCACACTTGAATGACATGAACACAATTATTTGCCTATGTCTTTCCTGCCTTCAGGCATGATTAAATTATGGAACTGTATTCTTCAAAAAGACAGGGTTTATTACTTTTAACAGCTTTCAGACTGAAGTCTCTATAAATCAAGAAAACTGCAACTTGGGAGCAAACAGAAATCTAAGCAAATAACAAAACAAAAATGCATATGCATAAATTCAACAGGAGACAAACACTTATGCAGGAAGATTTGTGCTGCTAAAGTTTCTTACAGGTGAATGAGCATCACAAATCAGGTGAATTCTTCACCTGGACTCTGTGATCAGGTGTTTGTCACTCTCAGAACTTCAAACATCTATTAAAGAGATGGAAGATTATCATTAGATGCAAAATTCTATAAGGCTACATCCAATTGCTGGGCCTAACTAAAGTAGACCCATTAAATAAATGTGTTTTACTTGAGTGTTTGCCTACTATTCAATTGAGCTGTTCTAGTTGGGACTAGCAACTGGATTTAGCTCATTTTAAATAAATCCTCACTCTCAGTGCAATCCTATGCAGGCTTATTTAGAAGTTAGTTCCACCATTTTTAGTTGGATAGGTTCCTTAAGAAATGTACAGAGGATTGCAGCATTTGTCATTTGCATCTGCCAATGAAAATGTGAAGGAATATAGGACCAGAATTTCTCCACTTTATACTACATTATTCTGTGCAAGATCAACCTCATACTTGAAGCTATGCCAGTGAGCAGTTAATTTCATTGTGACCAAAGATTATTTTTGCTGCCAGGACCTTCAAATTAAATTAGTGCTGACTGAATAGCAGGATCAAAATCAACTCTGCCAGTTTCTTTACATCACTCTTTGCATGCCAGGGAGTTAATGTTTTCCTCAGCAGTACTTTGTCTCCTGCCTTAAGCTCTTGCAGAATGTTGAGTTTCACCTCTTTGATATGATGTCCGTGGATTACCATTTTTATGTGTTGACAAAGCCACAGGGAAAGGTCCATAAGTAATGGTAGTGAGGTCATAATTATTTTTCCAAAGTATATGAAAGGAGACAAGTTAACCCCCACACTTATTCACAATTGTTTTCTTCTGGATAAATAAAATAATTGAATAAATGCACTTTTAAATTAAACATGAGCAGCTCCAGCATTAGCCTGAGTTTTTGTCCTCTAGCTCTCTTTAACAGAATTTTAGAACTGACATATTGTGCCAGTCAGCACCACAATAACACAAGAAAGCTTTTGCCCTGATGGCCAAGCCATTGGAGATTTCATTTTGGACTTTACTTCTTTCCTGCTTTCATTGGAAAAATGCTTTCTTCCATTGTAGGGATACAACCTAACGAAAAAACTAGAACCAGTTCACCAGTGTGGTGAAAAAGTCTGGGAACCATCCCAAAGTGCTCCGAATCTCAGGGTGCAAAATGATCACAGAGCTATCAGCACTACCGTCTCTTTTATTTTCAGCCAATGGGCAAATGAAGAAAGTCTATCCATGCCAGAGATGACCAAGTAGAAATCCATAGGAAGCTTTCTGGCCTTGTTTTTGCAACCCATGCCATACCAGAAAGGAATGCTGGCCAGAGACTGCATCTGCACTGCAGAAATAAAGCTCTGTGTGTGTGTGTGTGTGTGTGTGTGTGTGTGTGAGAGAGAGAGAGAGAGAGAGAGAGATTTTGCCTTCGAATCATTTACAACTTATGATGACTCTAAAGTTAACCCATTGCAGGTTTTTTCCTGGCATTTTTCCACAGAGGGTGTTTTCCATTGGCATCTTCAGTTTCACTGCCATGGTTCAGTGCTATGGAATTGTACGAATTGAAGTTTTGTGAGATATTTAGCCTTTTCTGCCAGAGAGCTCTGGTGCCACAACTACAAATCCCAGCAGGGACATAGCCAAGGGGTGAGGAGGAATGTAGCCTTCCGTTAGATATAATGAATAGTGTTTGCTGCCGCGCCACCGCACCCAAGCCCCATTATCATTTGTTATTATTATTAACCTTTATTTATGAAGCACTGTAAATTTACACAGCGCTGTACATACAATCTTTTTAGTTAGACGATTCCCTGCCCTTGGGCTTAAAGTCTAAAAAGACATGACACAGAAGGAGAAGGGAGTAGTGGAGGGAAAGGGTAAGAGGTCCAGCAGTTCCTCTCTACCTCCAAGGCCTGGACCAAGGCAGATGGACTGGAGGGAGGGCTTGGCTTCATAATGGACAGTTAATCTTCTTCCAGGGAAAATACATACTCTCAGGTAGGATCATGGTGGCACTTAGTCTGGACCCCCCCCCTTCCCAAAATCCTGGCTATGTCTTTCATCCCAGGATCGTTAAACTGTTATTAAACTGCATTATTTCTGCAATGCAGATGCAGCCTGAGGCAGAGAAGCAAGTTGAAGCCCTCCCAGCCAGGAAAGTCAAGGTGTATAGCACCCAATGTCAGCCAAACTAGTTTGGCACCGGAGGCCCTCAAACCAACAAGCACCTTTCCCCATTCCTGTCTGTAAAATAATACAATAATAACAAATTAAACAATTAGCAGTTCACGGTCCTTTCATGAGATCTCAAATTTGAACTCTGGGCCAAGCATCTGGTAGGAAAGCTCAAAAGTACATGAGAGGATATCCAAGAGGTTTTCTCCATTGTTACTCCCCAGGAGTTCCCCTTTGCTACTGGTTAGATTTCTCAGGAGAAAAGAAGACAGTGAAAATAATTCAGGTAGAATCTGGGTTGAATCTTTGTGGCTCACATGCATTTCGAATACATTAAGGTTCCTTTGGGGAGGGGCCTGCCAAAAAAAACCACTTAACCGAGAATAATTGATGTTGTACTGTTCTCTCTCTCTCTCTCTCTCTCTCTCTCTATATATATATATATATATATATATTCTCAGGTGTGTGAATAACCAATGTGAACAGACCAGGGATAAACTAGGATAAAGCTCTGGATACCTTGAATGTGCTTCCAATACATTCACATCATTGACTTCATCTTTATTTGATTGCTGACACCTGTGAGATGCAGAAATGCACATAGATCAGGGATGTAGCCAAGGGGGGGGGGGGTCTTGGGGGCCGGGCCCCCCCCCCCCCTTTAAAAAAAGAAAAGGGGTGTGCTGCTGCGCCGCCGCACCCAAGCCCTATTATAATGATGGCACTTAGTCTGGACCCCCCCCCTTCCTAAAATCCTAGCTACGTCCCTGCATAGATGTTGTTTCATAGTGTCAACAACAAACCCAGAATGGATGAATGAGATTATTTGCATAGTCACACTAAAAAAAAAATGTGTGAATAACTCCAAAGAGGAAGGCAGCTGAGGATTGTCTGGTCTTGTGAGGAGAATCCAACTCTGTGAGATAAAGTAAGGAAACAGTTCTTGCTCTATACTTATGTACAGTGGGCCAATGGTATCTACTGAGGCTTGTTCCAAAACCTCCCACATATATATAAAAAAATACTCTGTGGATGCTGAATTCCCATTATATACAATGGGATAGTACTGTAAAATGCTGTCCCTTATATAAAATGAAAAAAATCATTTTTCATTTTTGGAATTTGTATATGATTTAAATGTTTTCAAGCAATTGATGGCTGAATCTGTGGATAAAGAATCCATGGACATGGAGGGACAACTGTATTAGGGTTTATGTATTTCATGTTATCATATTTTATTGCCTTGCTTTTGTTTTATTTGAACTTTTTCATGTTTTTTTTTTAAAATACTTCTCTGTTCCTTCCTTTTTAAATGTTTCTGACAAGTTAGCATTTTGTTATTGGTACAAAGGTGACATAAACTGGCTGAATTTTTACAATAGGTGTTTTTGGAATGTGTGTGTGTGTGCTATTATTATTTTGAAATGGGAGTCTAAGGGGATTGTGTTGTTTTATCCTATGTACATTTTATATTGCTATTATTATTAATGTATTTTGTGATTGTAACCTGCCTCGATCCTCTGGGAGAGATGAGCTATAAATAAATTATTATTATTATTATTATTATTATTATTATTATTATTATTATTATTGTGTGCTTTTAGTTATATTTTAACTTTTGTATGTTATTTCATATCACACGTGACTACTGTTAGGAATAAAAAGTTTGCTGAAATATCTGGAAGTGCTTTTCTTTCTTCTATCATAGAAATATATCCCTATTCTTCCTATCTTATGTCTCCCTCTGGTATCAAAGTTTCTTTTAAACATGTATTGTTCAGGAACACATCTACTTCATTAGCTGAGGTATACCTGCATAGGCATAAAGTAACACAATCAAAAGACCAGTTTATCCCCTAAGGAGTTTCTAATATAAAGATAGACCATTGATGGTGAAGGTACAGGCAAAAGGCTAACAAAACAGTGGAGAGACTAGAGGAATGAGGAGAGGTCAATGGAAAAGGGATGAATGCAAGCCATAAATGCCTACTTGGGCTTTGTTTCAATTAGGGATGGTACAGAGCACAAAGCAAAAGCCAGCTGTGCTCCCTGTACCACACACAGGGTGGAGAAGGGAGAGCATTGTCAGTTTGGTTCATACATTATTCAGAACTAGCTGTGCTGAATTGTTCCAGAAAGTTGCTCAAATTTATCCCATCTAAACTTTCATCCTAAATACATCACTTTCAAAATGAGGCCTCAGTGTAGGAAGAAAGCTCCTGTCTAGAGAGATGTATTGTAGCTTGGTGAGGTCTTGGCCCCTTGTAGAGGTAAGGGGGATTAGCATGCAATCCCCTTCCGGCTTCCTCTTGTCACAGCATCATCCACCTCTCCGCTCCTTGCTTTGTGTTGACTTTGTGCAACAGCTGTGCGTAATCAAATCACTTTCCAGACCTAGCTGCTGCTAGCCAGCTGGCATGATACAAGCTGGACCACCTATGCCAGACACATCCAGCTGTACGTGTATCATTATCTATCCATCTGTAGCACATGCCATATGCCGTCCCCAAAGATACATGGAGGCTACACTTAAAATGAAACTTCCAAAGCACAGCTTGATAGTTTCACTTCCTTGGTCTGCCCCAGCACACACAGATACACACACACCGCTGTCTTGGAATTAGTTATTGTGCTGCTTTATTTCTCCTAGAACTGATTTCGGAGAACAAAACCCTGTATAGAGATTAGATCAACAGCAGCATATTCAAACCTGATAGAAAGAGCAACCTGGTCAGATCAAAACCTGACAAATTTTAGGAAAAGCCTTGTGTATATGTATGAGCCTTGAAGTCAACTGTCTACTTCTGGTGACCCCGTGGATTTCACATGGTTTTCTTGGGCAAGGAATACTCAGAGGTAATATAGCTTATTTGTTGGCAGTCTCTCATCTAAGTACTAACCAGGGATGACTCTGTTTAGTTTCCAAGATCAGACAGGATCTGGTGCTTTTAGAGTATTTAGGCCAGTCAAAGCCTTAGCCAGCCTCCAAACCAAACCAATCACAAAAAGCTCAGCACTGCCCTGAATCAACACACAGAAGCCCCAAATGTTAAGCTTACCAACACTACTGTGTTTTAAAAGATTACAAAAGGTTTTCCAAAATTGTTAAAGAACTAAAAAGATAGTAGAAGTGTTGACAACAGCTGAAATTTGTAACAATATGTTAGCCTCATGGTAGGGAACAAGATACTTTTTACTTCTTTGACAGCAATCCTTCCATTCTATCACTGATGTGTATAGCTCTTGTCAGTGTTTTGATTGTGTTCAGAAGGTCTGCAGGAGAGCTGTTATTGTAAATGTTTTCCTTAAGGAAGTTATTTTGAGAAGACAAATGTCACATCAGAAAATAGCTTTTCTCAGCAAACTGCCTTCCTACTTTGTCACTTTTGATGTCTTCCTGCAATCTTTGTGGTTAAAAAAAAACTTGAAAGATTTCACAAAAATGAAAAATCTGATTTTTATTTCTTAATTATTTACAGTAGCCCTTCCCATCCATGGGGGTTTGGTTGTGGAGGGCCCCGCAGATGGGAAAAAACATGGGAGCTCAAGTTTGTATTAGTCATTGAGCAGTGACATATGTGCACCCGTGCCAGTGTGCCCATGAGAATGCTGCACCATTGACTAATATGGGGTGAGGTGATCTGCAGGGACTCAAACCAGCATCTGCTAGCCTGCTGATACAGCGGATGTACTGTACTTGCAATGGCAACTTTCTTAACAGGTTCAGGTTATATTTGTGATAGATTAACACACTTTTAATTAGCTGAATGGCATTTCTTAAACACAGGTTTGTATGTCAGACTCATTTCGGTGCTGCAACTACTTTAACATCAAAATGTCCAGGCAGAGGAGAAAGATTAACTTGATTTATATCCCAGCTAATAAAATGCTTATACTATAGTTCAAAGATCTGAAATAAAATTAAATTATTAACAGTATTAAAACAATTTAAAATATATAATTAAAAATAACATTAAAAGAGTTTAAAACAATACAGTTAAAACAACACATCACTCTTTTTAAAGCCCTTTCTTTAGAAACCTTCATTTTTATTTCAGTTTAGATATTGCTCAGTATTGCTTCCTTTTTGACATCACAGAAGTTTCCAGTGAAATGAAAAGAGCTAATGGCATTTTAAATGTTGCAAGTGCTATAAAGCAGACTGAAATAAGTAAATCAAAATTAAGTCAAATATAAGTTGGAAGCATATAAAACACAGGTGATCATTCCTCACATTTTTCCATTTCCGCCCTCCGTGAAAATGTTCTGATCAGTTCAGTCTATCGGCAGCTTTCAAATTACCTCTGTGTGTGTTTTTTGTTGTTGTTATTGTTGTTGTTGTGTGCCACCAAGTTGTTTCTGATTTATGGTGACCATAAGGTGAATCTGTCATGGAGTTTTCTTGGCAAGATTTGTTCAGAGGGGTTTTTGCCTTGGCCTTCTTCTGAGGCTGACAGAGCGTGACCCATCTGGCTTTCATTGCCAAGCAGGGATTTCAATCCTGTTCTCCAGACACATAGTCCAATGCTGAAACCACTACACCACCTCCGTATTCATGTGTGTGCGCCTTCAAATTGCCTGCTAACTTGGCGACTCCAAGAATTTCATAGGGTTTTCTTCGGCAAGGAATACTCAGAGCTGGTTTTGCAATTTCCTTCATTCCTACAGCACCTGGCATTCATTAGTTGTCTAAACTGACCTAAAAATGATTATGCCATAATAATAATAATAATAATAATAATAATAATAATAATAATAATAATAATAATATTTATTTCTATCTTCCTGCCTCTCCCAATGGATCAAAGCGGGATCACAGCAAGGTTAAAATTACAATTACAATATTGCACCATTAAAACCACAGTAAAAAAATAAAAACATAAATCAACACATACTTACTACTTTTCCTGAGGTACTACCTCAGAGTGGAAAGTCCAATACTATGTTGTTTTTTACTTTTGTTTTCGTAGTCCAATATTATACAGTTGGCCCTCCTTATCCATGGATTTTTTCACCATGGATTCAAGCATCCATGGTTTGAATATATTTTTTAAATGTATGCATTCCAAATAGCATACAAAGCAACCAACTGATTTACAAAGCTGTTAACATGTGCATCATGGTCAACACCCTTTTACTGTGTTGGTTTATTCTTGGGCTATTGAGCTGTCTCTATTAAAACATGAACAAGGCCCTCCCAGTTCCCACCTGTTTGTAAAATGGATGATGAAAACAGGACAAGTGCAGTGGATACAATTTGCTGGAATATGTTATGTTTTATTATTATGGAAAATGTTAGAGAAGACACCATGTCATTATGTAAAGTACAATAGCAGAAAAAGGAGGTGAGAAACTCAAGAGATTACACATTTTGAAGCAGAGGTGTGGAGGAAATCTGACAGTCAGGATATTGGATGTGTTGAATTTCTGTCACACATATTCTTTTGAAATGTGGCAAGTTTGCCTCTCTTCAAAAGATACATATTTCAACATTAGGAAAACTGCCAGGGCAGACTTGCCTTGTTACATGTTGGGGCAGACTAGAGTTCCTGCAACTACACCACTGTGCATCTAATACTGGCCAGCCATATTGCCCAAAGAAGAGAGTATGTAAGGTGGTGGTACACATCTCTGGTTGCTGGAGTCTAGCTGTCAAAATCATAGAGGCTCTGTTCTGTTCTCTACCCTGACTCTGCTCAGTAACTAAGAGGCAGTACAGATCGGCACTTTGTGCTGACCTGACTGCATACTAGGATTGTGGTAGGGCTGAGAATTCACATGTTCCAAGACCTTGTTCCATTGCCCATGCACCATTATGGTGCACACCCATCCACATGGGGTGTTCCATGATGATGCATGGGCGGCATGGCATGAGCATGCCTGTGGTGCCCCTTCCAGAATGTAAAAAGGAAGCGGGTTCTTTTTGGCCCTTATGGAGGCTGCAGCATCTGGTTGCCATGGCCTCCATCCTGGGCTCAAAGGGGTGGCATTCAGCTGACCATCTGTTGAATCTCTAAGTCCTGTGCTTGGAAATAAATGGGATATTAAATAAATTAAGAAACCTATATCTGTATCAGTATTCTGTACTGGTTCCCATATGTTGGGAAGGGAAATGATACACTTTTGGACAGAAACTGGTTTGCCATATGGAAATAGATTAGATGGCAGTGACTTTTACTCATACTTCCAACTTGTTTGTGCCTTTGGACATTTTCGCTGTCCGCATTCTCAGTTGTTTGATTTATGTATACCTCACCTGACAGTGTTAAGTGAATGTAGCTATCAACAGTGAAGCAGGTTTTCATTACTAATAGTTAACAATGCTATTTTTCATTGCTCAGTAAATGTAGAGTTTCAGAATACACTGAATTATGGTACATAAGATTGTAGTAAAGCCACCTCAAACAGTGGCCTTGTCAGAACTCATAAGCAAAGCAGCAATGAAATGAAATTTTCAGAAACTTCCATGATCAAACACAGGCTGTCCTATGCAAACATAATCATGGATCTTTCACACTTTGTAGCTCAAGTTTTCAAAGCTATGTCATTTCCAATTGCAGATTGTCTATCACGTAGGGTTCAAGAACAGTGCAAAATTGGATACATCAATACATATTCTCTACCCTACTCTTGGAGCCAAGGTGATTCCATTCTAAATGTGGGAAGATGTTGTGTTCCTCAATACCACAAAAGGATTTCATGGAATTTGATCTGCTGCTAGATGTTCTTCAGCCAGAGATGGTTGCCAAGAAGAAGACAATGATTTATTAATCATACAGTATATGAAAGCAATCAAGGGTTTTGCTCCTTCGGTCTATCTTTTACAAAAAGCAGGGAACAAAAGTCAGCAATAAAATTTTGCCTCAAGTAACCATCCCAGATCTCCTGTCTTTAGAACCCTCACAGGGCAGAACAGAACTGTGTAATTACAGATTTAGACTGTGTGGCAGAAAAGAAAATATGCCATACATTTGAGACATACTGGAGGTTAGTGTGAAACAACAGCTTGAATAGATATACCCTGTGGTTTCATCCACATTGCAGAATTAATGCAGTTTGACATCACTTTAACTGCCATGATTCAACGTTATGGATTTTTGGGATTTGTAGTTTTTGAGATATTTAGTCTCCTCTGTCAGATAGTCACTCTGTCTGGTGTCACAACAAACTATGAATCCCAGGATTCCATAGGATGGAGCCATTACAATTAAGGTGTCTCCGACTGATGCAGTGACCAGGGATGGCATCTCTCCTCTTGATGCCTGTCTACACTCGGTAATGGACTGGATGAGGGAAAACAGACTCAGTTTGAATCCAGAGAAAACGGAAGTGCTCGTGATAGGTTCCCCCGGTCCAGGATTGGAGGTTTGTCCACCTGTCCTGAACGGGGTCACGCTACCCTTGAAGGACTCTGTTCGCAGCCTGGGGGTGCTCCTGGACTCGTCGCTCCACCTTACATCTCAGGTGGATGCGACGGTCAGGAGCACCTGTTATCAGCTTCGGTTGATACACCAGCTGCAACCCTTCCTGGGCCGGAGGGACCTTGAAACGGTGGTACATGCTCTGGTAACCTCTTGTTTGTATTTCTGTATTGCGCTCTACATGGGGCAACTCTTGTACCATATTCGGAAGCTACAGTTGGTTCAAAATATGGCAGCTAGACTGGTCACTGGATCTTCCAGGGCCAGCCATATAACACCAGCACTAAAAGATCTACACTGGCTGCCCATCCGCTTCCGAGCGCAATACAAGGTGTTGGTTATTACCTATAAAGCCCTAAATGGCTTGGGCCCAGGGTACTTGGAGAACCGCCTATCTCCATATAATCCGCCCCACACACTCAGATCAGCCGGGAAGCAATTGCTGAGAGTTCCAGACTCTAAATATGCCACAACAACGCATAGGGCTTTTTCCATCTCAGCCCCTCAGCTCTGGAACTTGCTTCCCGGTGAGCTCCGCTCGGCCACCTCCCTTGACCTGTTTAAGAAGGAGTTAAAAACCTTCCTGTTTCAACAGGCTTTTCCCTAATTGCTCCCATTGTAGCCTCCCCTCCCCCCCCCATTGTCATTGTCTTTGTATATCTTAGGCTAGCTGGATATTGTTATATTGTTAATTGTAATTTGTGCTTTGCTATTTTAATGTATATTTGCTAATTTATAGTGTTTTTATCTTGTAATGGCATTTTCTGTAACCCGCCTTGATCTGTGGAAAGGCGGGCTATAAATAAATATTTTATTTAATTATTATTTTAAGGTGGTACCAAACTGTATTAATTCTCCAGATTGACAGTGGCCTTTGACTCCAGCAGCCTGTGACTCCAGTTTAGAACTCAATCTATACTTAGGAATTTTCTTCTCTTCATATGGGTAGGTTTTCTGTTGAATGAGGCAACATGTGGCTCTCTTCTTGTTATGTTTTTACCACTTGGTCAAGACCCATTTCTCTAGAAGGACTCCAACTGCCACTATACCTGATATCAGGAGAATGGCAGGAGCACAGCTATGACCACATGGCACACAGATCTCACTTTGCCCCCCCCCCCCACTTTATACAAGCTATAAAGAAATATAACAAGTATACATTAATAGGAAGGAGTTACTAGTAATCATATTTTATGAACTTGGACACTGGAAGACCAGGCTTCAAGTTCTCTCTCAGCCACGGAAGCCCTCCGGCTGACCATTGGCAAGTCACACTTTCTCAGCCTCAGAAGAAAGCAAAGGCAAACCTCCTTTGAGCAAATCTTGCAAAAAAATAAATAAATCCCTCTGTGGTATGTTCATCTTAGAGTCACCATAAACTGTAAACAACTTGAAGGCAACCAACAACAAAACAACAAAGTTTCTAAGATGCTATGAGGCACTCCTCAACTTTTCAAAACAATCGATTAGTATGAAATTTTATTTCTAAATTTCTATCAAAGATACCATACCTGTTGATAGATGTGTGCCTTCTTAAAGTTTTTGTCAAAAACTACCATGGGCCCTTCCCTTACGCGAGGGATCCGTTCCCCCCTCTCCCGTAAGGGGAATTCCACATATGCTCAAGCCCCATTAAAAATAATGGGGGTGTGCTTGTGGTGCGACATGACACACACGCCATTACCCCTTCCGGGGCATGCCAAGACTTCTTCTGGCATGGCTTTCAGTGTATACTGAAAGCCGCATATATCGCGCCCACATATGATGCAGGCGCACTGTATTTGCATTCCATAATTCTTTTGCAGCTTTAGCTACAAGTACATATCTAACCTTTTCTCTTATGCAAACCATTGTGTACTTAAAATGATATGCCAACTATGACCAAAAAAAAAAAAAAAAAGCCATGCAATAGTTAATGCTCAGAACAAGAATCTCTTGGGAATTAAAAACCTGACAGCTGTACTGTGGATAGTCAAGTACTGTACTCCAAGGCACTATATAAAGAAAAGAGGCACAAACAGAAATGGAAGAAAAACAAATTCAGAACAGATGTCAGGAAATATTTTTGCATCTCACAAGGGGAAGAACAGGTCTGCAGAGATTTCTACAATGCTATCATGATTTTGTTGTTATGTGTTTTCATGTCGTTTCTGAATTATGGCAACCTTAAGGCAACCCTATTGCAGGGTTTTCTTGGTCAGACTTGTTCAGAGGTGGTTTGCCTTTGCCTTCCTGGGAGACTGAGAGATTGTGACTTGTCTAAGGGCAGCCACTTGGGTTTACATGGCTGAGTGAGGATTTGAACTCTGATCTCCCTGTGTCCTAGGCCAACACTCAAACCAGTACACCAGAGTGGCTTGCAACAAGATTTTATTGAGGCAAAATTATCATATTGATTAAAAAATAGTGACCATACTATTCAGAAGGTGGTTCATATGTCCTCCTGAGGAACTATTCCTCCAACAATGGATCTCTTTTTGAAGTTTGGAAGGAAATTGATGAGTTAACCTATGTAATGAACATTGTTCCCTGGACACGGATATAATTCTAATTTATGTGAGTTACTGAGGAAGACTATTGTCAGTTTCACACATCCCCTGGGACCTTCATGTATCCCACACCACTGTAAAATATGAGCTAAGGCCTGTGTGTAGATTTCTAATCACATACAGGCCATTTGTGCAATTTCTGTCACTAAAATAGATGTGGTGGGGTGAGAAAATACAAGGCCCAGGTCATGGAACTGGAACAGTTCCCAAGGGTCCTTTTATCCAAATCTCTACTAATGCTGAAGTCTACAGCTAAAACATCCTTGGCATATGTCCACCCAATGTCTGTTTAAAAACCTCCAACAAAGAAGAGCCCATCTCGGTCTAAAGTGCTTTTTTCACTGTCAGACAGATCTTACCATCAGAAAGTTCTTCCTAATATTTTATGGCAATCTTCTCTCCTTTCTTGTAAATTTGATCCATTTGTTTGGGTCCTACCTTCTGAAAAAGCAGATAAAATAAGCTTGCTTCATCTTCCATCTAACAGTTCTTCAGATATTTGAAGATAGTTGTCAGAGCACCTTTTCTCCATGTTTAACATACAATTGAGTCTCCCTTACCCAAAATGTTTGGGATCAGAAGTGTTTCGGATTTGTGCGAGTTTATTTTTTACTTTATTTTATTTTATTGATTTTGGAATGTTTGCAAACCCATAATCAGTTATCTAGTAGATGGGACCCAAGTTTAAACAAGAAATTCATTTATATTATGTATGCACTTTATACACATATCTTGAAAGTAATTTTATACGCAATATTCTTTAATAATTTTGTGCATGAAACAAAGTTGGTGTACACAGAACCATCAGGGAAAAAAAGTCACTATCTCAGCTATCCATGTGGACAATTTTGGATTTTGTAATATTTCATATTTCAGAATTCCAGATGAGACTCAACCTACAGTTCATATAAAGCATGTTTTGAGACCATTTAGTTGCCATCTCATGAACATATTTCAGCTTATATATTACATTATCCTATAGTATAGAGGAGGAGGCATGCTTGTTCTGTATGAGAGGTGAGAACTACACAGCACTCCAGCTGTTGTTGAATGCAATCCCCAGCAAGTCTAACCAGCATAGCCATGGTGAAGAATGCAACACTTGGAAAGCTTAACAATTCTCACTGTAGCTTACCTTGCAAGGGCACTAAGTAAAAAATGGAGCAGAGATATGAGTTGTACTGAGTCTATTAACTGCACATAACTTTTTTAAAAATTTAAAACAAAAGTGAATGTTACAGAACAGTAGGCCTTAAGAACAATACAGTAAAACCAAATTGGGTGTGTTACTATTTTATGTCTCTCACATGGTTTGATTTCATAAACATATTGACTGCATGCAACTCTAAGTATGTGTGTGGGGGATTAAATACACATCTGTGGGTTCAACTAGGAATCCTTCTGTTTGGTTCATAATGAATTCTCTTCATTTATTCTGGAGCATTATTTTCCATAGGAATTAGGGATGCAGTGGTCCAGCAGTGACAACCAAACTCCCAGAATGTCTCAGTATGAATTCAAAATATATTCTATGGAATTCACTGGCTGTGTGACCTGACATGAATTGGTTGACCTACCTCATTTTTTAAAGTCTTGATGTCATGCAGCTTCAGGGCTTCCCTGAAAGACAGATGCTGATCTACACTGTATGTGTGTACATGTTTGCACATCCATGGGGGGTCATTTTTTTTCTATTGTAAAATGAGTCAGAAATCACTTTAAAAATTTTCTCACTCATCTAGTAACACAACACTTGAAATTTAATCATTATCCAAGCAATGTAAAGGCTTTAGGATTCTACACACAGATACATTTCTTCTAATGTTTAATCTTATCTTCAAAAAGAGTACCTGTTTGTTCCATCCAGTTTATGGATTTTCAGGATTTTCAGTGAC
Source organism: Sceloporus undulatus (assembly GCF_019175285.1). NCBI lineage: Eukaryota > Metazoa > Chordata > Lepidosauria > Squamata > Phrynosomatidae > Sceloporus > Sceloporus undulatus. The sequence goes on along the minus strand of NC_056524.1, from coordinate 109,226,039 downwards.
TAATACATTGACACATAATTGTATTTGCAATATTATTCAGAATGGGTTGGTTACCAACTTGTTGTAGAATAGATACTATACGAATATGCCCACACTGCCCAGGATTATTTTTTTTAATTCAAATGAATTCTTGTAAGACCAAGGAGGTGGGAGCTGGATAGGAAAGGCTTAACAGAGCAAAGAGTTCCCTCCTTTGTTAGGAAAATTACACATAAACAGTCTCAAAAACTAAAAGAAATAACTGGAGATTCCTTTGGAAGATGACAGCTAATTTAAGAGAAAGGCATGCCTTTCTCCCATAACACCATAACTTAGCAAAGGCTGTTGGAGTGTAGCCAAGTCTATGAAGAAAACAAGGAGGAAAGACTGCAGTTTGAGAGATACTGAGAGTGGCATAGAGACACAAAGAGATGGGTTTTGAGCTCTGTAAGCTAAGAGCAGTTTGACAGTGCTGGCTGTCACTACCTAGAGATATGGCATGAAAGCAGTGGACTCCAGCTGCCTGTGGGCATTTTAAAGCAGCTCGGCAACTTATGCCCAACTTGTACAGTGAACTTGAAAATCAGGCATGTGGAAGCTCAGGCTCCAGGGCCATATTTGGCCCTTCTGGGTCCTTTTCTGGCCCTCTGGGTTTCACCACCTTTCCCATGACACTATTAGTTGCCACTTTTTGTGTGGGCTTCTCCGTGTAAACTGTTGAACTATTTCTCTCTTGGTCACATGAAATCAGAATTTCCAGCTCAAATGTGCAAGTAGTTTTGGTCTGACCTTTTCCCACCTACCACAGGAATACAGCCCTCCAGAATTTCTCTGAAATTTAATTCAGTCCTCAGGCTAAAAGAATTGGGCAAAGGGTGGACAACTTATGGGGGCTCAAGAGTAACTTTGCTTCATAGATAACTATAAAGTACCACTCCCCTCAAGAGATGCCAGTTCAGGATCTTCCCAGGTCCTGATGTTTCCTGGACAAAACCTGAGCTAAGGATGGATGGCCCTATGCAGTGGCGTACCTGCACTGGGTGTCACCCAGTGTGGGGGCAAGGCTTAATGTGGGGTGGAGCTTCCAGGGGTGGGGTTTCTGAGGGTGGCATGCAGTCCCTCCCCCCCTGTGCTGCCCCATCCTTTTCCTGATGAGGAAAATGATAGGATAGCATGCAGCGGGGAGCACATGGGGGAGCAGGAACAACAGGAGGAGGGAGTGTGAGGACGCTGCAAAGGGGGAGCATGCGTGGGGGTTGAGGGCCCAACCAGTTGTTACCCCCCTGCTTCTGGGGTGTCACCCGGTACAGGCTACACCACCACACTCCCTCAGTGACACCACTGGCCCTATGTGATGTCAGTAAGCAATATGCATTAAGTATCAATCACAGCTGTCCACAGCTTGCCACCTATGTACAGAAACACAAACACCATATTTTCCTGTTTGAAAATGAAGAATTTTTTTTTTAGCTAAATGGACTGTTCCCACATAAAGGTGAAACAAGGGCGGGTTACAGACGGGCAAAAAGGGATGTACTCATGACGTCATGAAGGTAGAGCCTTCAGACGGGCTTTCCCTGAATGCCGTCATGAACACGCCCCCTGCACGCCCCAAGCGGGAAGAAGCGGCATTAAAAAGGTGCTGCTTTTTTCCACTTCTTTTCTGTTTGATGCGTACCTGCGCAGCTCCGTCTGTAAGCTGCTGCACCGATACGTCAGAATTGCTACGCCGCAAATATAAGTTGCCGGTTTAAAAGCTCCGTGTCAGCTGCGTCCCATAATGGGTCGGGGTCCCGGGACATGCGTGGTTTGCAGCCAAGCTTTAATTGCAACGTCCGCTGCCATGGAGCTGTGGAAGCTGAGGCACAGCTGCGGCGCATTTTAAGCCTCGTAACCCTAACCCTAGAGCCACTTGTGCGCATGCGTTGCTAGAACCGCGGGAAGTTGTAACTTTTGCCGGCGGATGTTTTGGTTGTAGAAAGTGAAAAGGGAAAGTTTGGGATTTAAAGTGACCCCCTACACACATTCCTGCGCCATTCTCACCTGGGAAAGGGCACAGTTCAGCTGCTCTTGGCACAGCTGTGTGGCGGCTCCCCTTTGCCACCAGGCAGGATGGCTCAGCCATCCACCAGCACCCCGAAAAAAGGCAGGGGGACGTCTTGGTCTCATACTGAGATGGCTGACATTATAGCTATATGGTCCCAGAAACTGGAGTAACTGCAGAAACTGGAGCAGTCCTACCTGAATGCTGACACATATCGAGAAGTGGAAGAAGCCATGAGAGCTGCTGCACCGGTACACCAGAATTGCTACGCCGCTACTTTAAGTTGCCCATTTAAAAGCTCCATCGCATAGTGAGTTGGGTTCTTGGAACATGCGCAGTTTGCAGTCAGGCTTTAATTGCAACGTCCGCTGCCATGCAGCTGTGGAAGCTGAGGCACAGCTGCGGCGCATTTTAAGCCTCGTAACTCTAACCCTAACCCTAACCCTAGAGCAACATGTACGCATGCGCTGCTTGGAAAGTTTGGACTTTAAAGTGCACCCCTACACATATTCCTCTGCCATTTTCACCTAACAATAAAAAACGCTAAAACTGTAAATATTGACATATGTACAAAGGAGGTGAGGGGAGATGGCAGCGGAGACAGCTGTGGCTTCGCATTGCAGATTCAGCAGGAGCGCGGGGACCAAAGGAGAGGAGGCATCTATGATGCTGCTGACACTGGCAAAGTGCAAGCGGACAAGGATGCCAACACCAGCTGATCACCAGCTGGCAGGAGACCACCATTGTTTTAAAGGGGCTTGGGCACTTTAAATATGCCCATAGGCTTTCTGCCGCCGCTGCTTAGCCCTGCGCAGGTGCGAAGCTGCGCACCTCTCATGCGGCAAAGGAAAAAAAAAAGACCCCGGAGCTTGAATGTGCCCAAGACCTTTTGATGCCCTCTAAACTTGCCCCCAAAGGCAAAGGGCAACTAGAGAGGGCCTGGGATCAAGGGGCAGGGAGCACTGACAAGGCACTAGGTCCCATGATGTCCCATAAAGACATCATTTCGCCTCCCAGGGCATGTCTTCCCTCCCAGCCCTATCTACTCTATTCTACCCTTCCTGTTCTCTCCTCCCACCATGCCTGGCTCACTGGTCCCCAAACCAGCAATCTCCAAACTCTGTCCTCCCAGGTGTTTGGACTTCATCTCCCAGAATCCCCAGCCACCTTGCCCTGTGGTCTGGGATTCTGGGAGATGAAGTCCAAACGCCTGGAAGGACAGAGTTTGGACATTGCTACCTCACACCACTCCTGCCTAGCTTTAAAGTCACAGGGAAAAAGTTTAAAGGGGCTTGGGTGCTTTAAATGCGCAGACAGGCTTTCTGCCGCTGCTGCTTAGCGCTGCAGCTGCGAAGCTGCGCACCTCTCATGCGGCAAAAGAAAAAAAGCCGCAGTTTGGGCCGCCCGTGAGGAAGCTGCCTCTCTTTTTGCAGCGTCCTCCGAGGCGGCGGTTTGGAAACTCCGGGTCCGAAACGGACCCAGGTGAGGCGTCTTCACTGCCCCCATGTGGAAGCTCCAACACCTGAAGCACGCCCCCGGGGCGGGCCGTCTGGAGGCTCCGCATTCAGCTAAATACACCTCCAAGACGTCCTCCCCTGCCCGTCTGTATCCCGCCCATGTGATTATTTCATCTCACTTACATAGGAAGACAACATAAGGACCATTTAATAAGCCTACCTGCTTCTAACCAGAGGGTGTATGAAGAGCAGAGCAGAGGGTGAGCCCTAGCACCACTACAACTGGGACAAAAGAAGACACTAACTTCAGTGGGCACAACATATCTACAGGATAGCTGTCCATGGATTTGAGTGCTCACAAATTGCCACAATCCATTTATTCAATGATGGAGATGGTGTGGCTGATATGTCACTGTCATTTAATAAAATGGGGCACACTCCGATCCTCCGGGAAAAACCTCTTACAACCTAGAAAGACCAGACTGGCGGTGACCTCCCAGAGGTCCTTCTCTGTCACCGCTCCAAAAACTTGGAATGACCTGCCGGAAGAGATTAGCTAATCATCCTCACTCGAGGCTTTTAAAAAGGTGACAAAAACCTTTCTCTTCCGGCAGGCCTTCCCCAATTGATAATGTCCAGAACCGCTCGAATCCCCTTCTTTTTATTATTTTTATTTACGGTTTGTTTGTTTTTTAATTTTGATGTATTGTTATGTATTTTTAACCATGTTTTACTGTTTAATTTTATAATTGGGAGGGAGGGTTGGGCCGGGGTCTTGTGGGGCTTGTTGTTTTTATTGTTGTATACTGTATTAACTCTGCTGTTACCCGCCTCGATCCTCAAAGCGGAAGAGGCGGGATATAAATAAATATTTATTTGTAGTAGTAGTAGTATTATTAGTAGTATTATTGGTTTGAGTCCTATTGAAATTAAGGGATGTAGCACAACCATAATGTTAGGTTGATTGTGGACAATGTGTTTTGTGCAACTGGCATAAATGGGTGTACAGTAATAAATGACAAGAAAAAAAAGGTTTTCATTCCACCCCATAGATACTTTTCTTTAAATAAATAAAACCAAGAGCATTGCAGTTTGACTTCCAAGGGATTTTAAAAAGAATAATCAACAATGGATATATTTCTCCTTTTTGGCTGTGAATTTAATTGATCTCCTTTGACTCTTTGCCCATTTTATTATTACCTGCTTTATAGAATTAAACTAGAAGCTGTTTTCCTGACAGCAAAGGACAAGATGATTGATAGAATTTACCTTCTGTGAAATCAGATTCAATGATCAGAGAGCAAACTCTCTCTCACTTTGTACTACCTCACTGCAGTATTTATTCTGGATGCTTATTTATCAAACGTGTGAAAAATATGTAGGAAATGTATTATGAAATATGACATACCTATCACAAGGCCGGTGCAAATAAAATGCAGGGCAGAGCAAAATATTGCTTAGAATATATTATACCATATTATATTATTAGGATCAGAAATGGAAAAGATTTGTGCAGTTTGCCTAGGTTTTGTGAATAAAACAAGATTGGGCAGTCTTTGCATGTAACTCTTTTGAAACTTATGAAGCTTTAAAGATTACTATGTTTGAATCTGAATGATAATGTTACTTCTTAATGTTATTGGGGGCTTACCTGTCCCAAATCATTTTGGCACTTACAATACTTAGATAACTTGCTTTTCCACCTAGAATATTTGATTATCAGAGTGGTGACATGCTATCAAATGTAACTACACAATCCACCTGTCCCATGTTTGGCTGTTTAGGCAGGCAGACAGTTATTACAGTAATACAGAAAATACCAGCTACATGCTTGGCTGCTTAAACTTTTAGACTTTATGGATGGGATAAACTTACATGCTTTGTTCTGAACTGAGTTGGGATAGAGGAAATGAATTGGCAGCCTTTGTAACTTTTTAGAGTCTGAAAACAAGACCACAATTTTATTTGGTAACTAATAATTATCATTTGACGTTCTTCTTCTTCTTTCTCTCTTCTTCTTTTTGGGATTAGAGTAAGCGATGCTGATTGTTGTCATTAATTGTGGAACTGTTAAACTAAAAACAAGTACATAAGTTATAAATGTATGAATGCAACTCTGGAAAGTACCACCGAGTTTAAAATTAATGCTTATTTGTATTGCTGTATTATTTCGTAAGAAAGGGATATTTTCTTCTTTTAGGGTTTTTTTGTATTAAGGAACTTTGCGGAGCAAAAGATCGCTTCTGTCCCTCCGAGGGAAGTCATTTGTTGTCTATTTGTGTGGGTATGTTTGGAGATCGTGAGTTGGATGGGGTTTATCTGCTTTGTATGTTTGTAACTGTCATATGTAATGATGTATATTATGTTGTGCTGTTGTTGTATGTTTTTATGCTATTACTAAAATTTAATAAAGACTATTATAAAAAAAGAAAAGAAAATACCAGCTACAAAGGAAAACTTAATGCAGCCCTCAATCCTTTTTTGTGAACTCCAAGCCATCCCCCAAAGCCCCAGGCTCTCTCTATTTTGTGAAGTCGAAGGCTTTCATGGCTGGCATCCATAGTTTTTTGTGGGTTTTTCGGGCTATGTGACCATGTTCTAGAAGAGTTTATTCCTGACGTTTCGCCAGCATCTGTGGCTGGCATCTATTTATTTATTTTTTTAAGAAAGTTAAACACACCTTCCAAACTTAAATTGCATCAAAATGTAGCACTTGTCCTATTTGAACACTCCACAATCCATAAACAACAAAAAATAATAATTTAATAAATCTTAATTAATCCTAAAATGAAGGCTGTTCTTACTGTAAGTAAGCTTCTAGCACTTCTGAGTGATATTTTCAAAATTAGCCCATGAAAGGGCACAGGGTCCCACCCATACCCCAGTTCCCCATTAGTTCAAGTGTAATAATTTGACTTTCTTTGTCATTGTCAATATATATATTGAACATCCTCCTTTTCATGTTTTCCCCATGCATAAGAAGAGCTTCTATGAATTATATAGAACAGAAGATACCTGGGCAAGTTTTATCATGGCACAACTCCTGAATTTAACACAATCTATCAAGGAGAGAAGGCTGTTAATCTTTTACATCTGAGTACTATTCTAATTTCTTTGCATTTTTATTTAGGATTGTAGTCTTAGAAATGTAATGTGGAAAAATGTGCAGCAAAGATATGATGAATATTTCATTTTTAAAACATCTTCATAAATGAAATCGCCTGAAATAAGCAGGGATATACATGTATGAATATCAAGGTGACTCTGTAAAGTTTGTGCATGTGTCTACATGTTCAATTTCCTGAAGGGGAAAAGTCATTGAACACTAGATTAATTACTGTCCCCTATACTTGTAGTTTAAGGATTTTGCACAGTATGTGTTCAAAGAAAAAGAAAGGTGACTAATATGTAGTTCTAATAAGTTACCTAAAGCAAAAAATAAAAATAAAAATTGTTTCCAATCCCACAGGTAGAAATAGACTGCATTCTTGAGAACTTTATCTGAGCAAGATAAAAGTCCAATTTAATAAGAAAACTAGATACAAGGACTGGGGCTAAATAATATATCACTAGAATAATGAGCTAATAATGATGTGTGGTATTTTGCAACTATTTAAGCCAGAAAAGAATTCAACTTGTGTAAACAAGTTAGGGGGCCACAAATGAAGAGTGATGAATAGTGAAGGTATGTATGCCTTAGCATGCTTCAGATGAAGAACAACTTTTTTTACTAAACCAAGTGGAAATATCTATTTAATTTTCTGAACAAAATATAAGACCATTTTCATTGTCAAGAACAGTTAACAGACCACATGTTTAGCATCCGTTTTAACAGCAACTTGCTCAATGTCTATGAGAAATGGCTTTGAGTCCTCAGAACTAAATTGTACATCACAGAGAGATTAGATTTAAAAAACATCAAGCAATACATTCAGGAAGCTGCTGAAAACAGACTTTGAAAACTATTAGGGCATGGCACCCTTCTTCATGCAGGATTTCAGAAGTATGCCTCTGGGAAAGAAAATTACATAGCATGCATGTTACAGGTAATGAAATTCCTGTAGTTCAAGTTCACTTACTGGATAGGCACTCAAGCTTGTCTCTGAGGCCCTTCTAGAATTCACTGCTGTCTCCTTGATTGTCTCCCCATGTGCATGAACCAGTAGTTTGGTTTGCAGTGGCATGGGAAAAAATGCCCAGTACGGATAGTGACTGGCACATAAACAAGCTGCACGTATCTATTTTTGTGTCATTAGATGACCTTCTGGAGGCAGCAAAAGCCATTTAGAAAAGTTTTAGAGCTTTTTGCATTCACCAGCTCTTATGGTGGACTATTGTTTTTAGTGAAGGGGCTTTTACACAGCACACCAGGCCAGCCCCACATAAATACAGCATTGCTCAAATATGTTAGAATACTAGGTTTCCCTTGTCTTCTCCCCAAACCCGGCCCCCAGCCCTGTAAATAATTTCCCTTAGAAACATATATGCCTACAGTATTTCATTAGAATTTGGTTAGCACAGAGTTAAGTAGCACCAACAAGGAACCCTGGCCAGAAGAAGTGAGATGTGTTTGTGATTGCTGTGTGGACAGCAATAGAACTCAAGGACAGAGGGCTGAGGCAAGAGGAGAAGCATTGACATGGCCACCCACCTATCACAGTGGTATTGCCATGCCTGCTCGCTTTTACTGCTGCCAGTCCTCTCCCTTATATTGGTTGGGATGGATGGCAGATAGGCTCTGTGGAGCGCAGGGCTGGTTGTAATACAGCCAGCACTCCTTTTGTAAGAGCTGGCTAAACTGAAATGCCTGATTCTGGGGAGACCCTTCCTTCAGGATTGTGAGCAGGATGCCCCATGAGATCAATAATGCTCCCCTGTTGCTCCTGCATTTTTTCCTCCTTTGTTTTTATTTTTGCATCAACAAGTAGTCTGTCATAGTTTAGTTTTGTGAGATATTTAACCTTCCCTGTCAGAACAAGAAGGCAGAATAAAGTACAAATCCCAGGATTCCATAGCATTGAGCCATGGTAGTTTAAGCAGTGCCAAACTATATTAATTCTGCAGCCTAAGAGTCCTTAAGATGAAGCCATGACAAAGTGGTGTAAAAATGATATCACGTGTAGTGGAGATCTGTGTATGGTCTTGTTTTTTGTCTAGGAAATGTTCCTGTGCAGTTCAGGTCTATGCTGGAATCCTATACCTAGATGAGTTACTTTTAGTATTACTGTACTAGAATTAGAATGTTTACTGTTGGACTGTGCTATTTCCCACTTCCAATGGAGGTGCAAATGTTTGAATTAAATAAGTAATGGAGGCTGGAACCCTGATACTAATATAAGCAGGGTCAATTGTTAATATGGAAAAAGCATTCCTGTTTCTGAAACAGTAGTCTGAAATGGATATACTGTTGGAAGATTTTTGCATTCTCTTTCCCCAACTTAGATCGATAGGGATTTCCTGCATGCAAACTCTTCTCTCTCTCTCTCTCTCTCATTCAAATTAACCATGTGATTTAGGTCACTCCCCCTTTGGGACTAACAGACATTTTTCCTTAAGATTTTTAGCTGAACAGCATGTTCCCTTCTCTCTCAACCTTCTTTGGAAAGATGGTGAGATAAAGATTTCATTTTACCTGAACTATTTACTAGCTAGATTAGGATGTATCTTTTTATGCCAATATAGATTAAAGCCATTAGTAAACTTTTGTTTTTGAACTACAAACTACTTGTGTTGTTTTTAGAGTCAGTCTCAGTTCTTGGGGAAGCATTGGGTTGAAACAGACCACCTAAAAACAGCAGACTGGGGCTACCACAGACCTACACACCTTGACATGATGGCAACTGCACACCACAGGCTCAATCCACCACAGAGTTGGCCCAAATAGGAGCGGATTTGGGCCGGCAAAAAGCCAGCTTTTCCATCTCCACTGCAGCTCCAAGGCAGCTTCCCGGCACTACAGTGGCATGTGGCATGTAAAAACCATGCCCCCAAGCCACAAATCATCCTTCCCATATATCACTGAATGTAACAGTAACAGTTGTGACTTAAACAACTGGCACAATTAAAACTATACTTTAAAATTATGTCATCATATGCACAGCCTAAATGTATTTACATATAAATAGTTTCATATGCTTACATTTTTTTAAAAATTTAAAAATTAAACTAATTATTTGAAATTTGAAATTTTGGCAGGATACAGACCGCCCCTTTCCCTGACGGATTGGAGCCTGAGCTGCCACAGCGGCAGCCCCAGAGGGCCTGATCCGCTGCTTTTCCAGACCTCAGGGAAGCGGCAACAAGCTGCTTCCCCAAGGCCTGGAAAGGGGTGTCCTTGGGGCTTCATGCCCCAAGGACACCCCAACAGCGGCGGGGAAAGAGAGAAATAATAATAATAATAATAATAATAATTTGTTTTATTTATATACTGCTATTCCAAAGATCATAGCAGTGAACAGCAAGTAAGCTAATTAGCAAGTAAGCTAATTACTCGGCCCCTTTCTCTTTTGTATCACTGGCGCAGCCGTGTAAAGGCTGCACCAGTGATACAAGTGGCAGAAGGAGCTCCATTTCAGAGCTCCTTTAAGCGCTGCTGAAAGGGCGCCACAAGCACCCTGCAATGGCACGTGTGCATCACACCCGCGCTGCTCCATTTGGAGGCAGCGTAGCCGTGATGTCGTAATGGCGGCACCCATCTAGACAGGGCACCGCCATTACAACACCGTGGTTATGCGCTAGGGTTTAGGGGCGTCTGGAAAGGACACCCACGAGGCAACCCTAGCATGTATCCAGGCCGGCGCAAATGCCGGTCTGGATGCTGCCTTTATTATTGAAAAAAAGTCCTCTCCTTTCTCCTCCCACTGAGACTTACCTCACTCACCCCATCTCTTCAGCATTTAAATGGGATACAGGTGAATGCCACAGCCTATATCTGCCAAAAGGCAGATGTTTGAGGAGCAGTAGTGTCACCCCATCTTAGGGTGTCACCTGATGCGGTCTGCACCCTTCCCACCTGCCTCTAATGATGCCACTGCTCAGAGGTGAGCTTGTGGGCTTTTTTCTTACCGTATTTGTATTTAAAGTTTGATGTGATTCTTTCATTACAATTCCCTGAATCATCCAGCCTTCAGAGAATCGTGATCCAAAAAAGGAATGGGTCCAAGCTCTTCTCACACCTCTTGTAGTTTTTGCTACTGATTCTTCTGTCTTTTTTCTTTTCTTTTTGGTGGAAAACTTATTACTGAGAAAAACACAGAATAGCTCTCTAGTACTTTCTAAGTGCTTGTATGAAGGTCGTTCTGTCTGGAAACATCCTTAAAGAGATGTTTTCTCTCATGCTGTTAAGTTCTGTTCCAGGAAGCCTGGCATTCAATATTTTTAGTTCTCAGATCAGACACTTCACTACAAAGGTAACAAGAAATCCTAGACTGTCTTGTGTCCCACAGATGATTTTTTTTTAACAAAAAAAAATGCTCTCATGAGTACATGTAAGGCTGCTGGTGAATCATGCTCATCATGTATAACTGCACAGCCACGGTTAATTGCATGTATACCATTCACCAGTCAAAGGTGGGTGCCTCCTTTCCATTATTCTGTAATTGTGCACCATAATAGAATTAGATATCTGAGAAAGGGTTGTTCATGTGAACAAAATTCTCCAAGGTAACCATAGTTCTTGAAATGAAAAGAAAGGATTGTTTCACTACTTTGTATAAGAACACCTGAAATATTAGCAGCTCTGTTCAAGCAGGAAATGGCTCAGTTCCCTTCCCTTTTCAAAGTACATAATCCACATGTATTTTTCCTAACTTGATATCATACAATATGTTCTACTTATTTCAAAGCTCCCCAAGCTGTTGGAGAGAGTTAATGTTTTACTGTTATTAGCTCATGAAGAAACTATACTCATTCATTTTTCTATGCACTGAACTGGAATGCTTTTGTTCCTGTGTAACCTTTAATTTTTATGAAATGTTAAGCAATGCAGTGACAAATAGAAAGGAATTCTGATTGAAGCTCATACAGTATCTACAGTCAAGATTCTGCATAGACACTACAACAAAATTCACATTAAAGTTGTTATTTGCCCCATGGGGTGAGTGTACATATATGTGAGTCAAATAACAATTTTGGAAAGGGGTGTGTCATTTCAATTTTTAAGAATTTGCCATGGCAAAATATTTACAAGTTTCAATGAAAGTTAATCCAGAATTGTGTCTGGCTCAGGTCAGTGGATAAACAGTGTGTATAATTTGTTGACAGCCCTAGATGTTCCATTTATAGGGAACAGAGAACATGCCTATTACCATGTAAAATTTAGACGATAAGAAGCGTAGAAATGGTTCAGCAGATTTCAAAATTAGCCTTTTCAAAACTGGTTCTGTTCCAAATTGTCATTGGAATTGCAGTAGAGTTTTGAAGGCTTCCTTGAAATATGCCTACTAGCAATTTGGACAGGGACCTCCCTGCCACCATCTTGTCATTTTGCTCATTGCTGGGCAGCAAGATGCCATACTAGGCCCTGTCCAGGCTAGGGAAAGAGGCCCTCATGGAAGACATTAAGAGCTGTAGTTGTGATGCCCAGGTACCTTGATTATATTATGTATAGGTACATATATCTGAGGCCCTTTTTTACCTGGAATTCTGATGGGTCTGGATGGTGTCCAGTTTGCCTGCCACTCTCCAGTAAATAACAGGTAATGGTGATAGTGATGAAAGACTTGGTCCTTTGAAAACACGTACAGTGCAGACTGCTGATGATGGTAGGTGTATTATGAGGCTCTCAGTCCAATTCTCTACATTTTGGAATCTGTACATATTTTGGAATCTGTATGAGGACCACAAACTGTGTAAATTCTCCAGCTCCTATGGAAAGATCCAAACCTGCCCTAGATCTGTCTTATCACTACGCATTTTTTCATTTATTTTAAAAATCTTTATTTGTTTTAATTTTTATTAGATTTTTAAAAAGTATAATTATGTTTAAAAGGTATAGAAAAAAAAGAAAGAAAACTTTAAAATGAGGGATGGAGGGAAATACAGTACAAAGGTGCTAAGCCTATGTATTACTATAAGGTGATCTTATACTACACATTTTCCATTCTGGAGTGAGCCATTAGTCATCTTTAGTGCTTACTCATGTGCCTAAACAGGCCTGCCCAGCCTTCACCTGTCGCTGTAATATTGACTCAATTTATACGTTGACCAAAATGGGAGAAAAATGCCTGCATCAGAGTGCTAAACTCTTGTCTCAAAATGGAAGGAAATGTTTCTTCTTTAAGTCATTGCAATACAGCTCAGCACTTTCATTTCGTTTTTTAAGAATGTTTAAATAGGAAGGCTTAATATATTGATGGAGAGACACTAATGTTTGCTAAATCTTAACACACTAATTCATCTCGAAACCAGAGCAGCGTGGACTCAGACACTCCTCAGACAACGCCTATTGTTCATGGATCATTGACATGAGAGACTGTGAGGGCTCCCTTGGACCCATTAGGATGTGCTATATAAATGTGAGCCCTTAAGCCATGGATCATTTGGCATGATAGAAGGAAAGTGGTTTTTTTTTCCCCTTCTATTCTCAGAGCCCTCACAGTTTATCCTGGCACTGTGTGTTATTAAGGACCTTTAATTTGTGGATGGTTGCCACAATTGATCATTAAACTTCCTCTGGGATTGTTATAAGCTGTCATACTCGAATATGCTTGGCTACCAGAATAGAATATGCTCTGCAGTCATTAACTGCAGGGGATTGGTGGTCTTTTTATATATGGAAACGTGTATAAAGATAAGCCATTATTACTTGTAACTTCGCAGTGATCTCATTTCATCATTATTTCATTGTTTAGGGATTTTTAAAAAACAAAAACAAATCATTGCACAATTACTTTAGATTTCCCCCCTTCGTATATTATCTTTCTTATGCAGTGAGAGACCCAGATCAATTTCCATGCAAATAAATTCCACTGGAGCATCTGGGTTAATATTTTCCTGTGATAGGGAAGCATACTGTCATGTGCAGGAAAGAGATGCATATTCTGTAGTTGTGAATAAATGACTGGAGACAGAGTCTTTCTTTTGGACCATAGATCCCAGAATTCCCCAGTGGGCATGTTTACTTAAAAATTCTGGGGGTTGTGGTGAACCAAAAGATCTGGTGGGAGGGTAGATGGAAAAACTATCTGATTGTAGAAAAGTCTGTAACCATGGTTAGTCAAGCCTACTAAAAAGTTCCCTTGTGACTTTCATTCTCAAGGATAAGGCTGAGATGGGGAATTGATGGGGAGGGCTAGCATCTACTTTGCCCCCTAGCCAATTGTTGTCTTCACAGGACTGAAACCTAATGAGTGTTATAGAAGTGAATCTGAACTTAAAAATGAGCTGATGTGAAAGTGTATAAACAGTGTTACTCCAAAGAGCAGGGGGCTTTGTACACATTTATGTACATTTGGATGTAATATTTTTAAAAACCTCCTAATTGAAAATAAATAGTGCCTTCCCTTTAATGATGGCCCTCTTGTACATTCAGCCTCTCCTCTGAAGTTGCCTAATGATATCTTGTTAGTGATGGAGGATAATGAGCTGATGAGGGCAAGATTCATTGACCCCTCAAAAGCTTTTGATTCACTAAATGACACTGGTAGATTAGCTAATTAAATTTTGCTTTTCATCAGGAATGATGGCCTGGTTCTGAGCTTATTTGGTTAATAGGGAGAATCATTGAGTGTTTAGGCTATCAACCTGATTTATTACTATCTTTCCCTGAGGATGCCTCAAGACTTAATAACTGATTTGTTTTTGCCTCTTGTTAAAACCCCAAATCATCTTGCTGATGTTGATAATAAGACCCCAATTCCCTTACATGGCAAGTGGAATGTACAACATAAGTGTATGTGGCACCTCTGTTAACAACCCTACCCACATCCAGTGCCATCAGAAATTACCAAGGAACCTTTGAAAGATAAACAGCAGGTAATCGTGAAGGCTTAATTTTATAACATCTTACCTAGACCCCATGCCACAAGGGAATCAATGCAACTTAGATGGCAGGAGGGGGGGGGGGTTATCCTGAACTTTATTTCATTATACGAGGCATACTCCAATCAAAGCTCAATCACATTAATTTGAGGAAAAGTTGAGATGATTCAGCCATTGCAGACTATGGACTATTTTTATTTTAGAAATTACATAAAATTAGGTGAAATGCCTTTGAACACTCTGGTGTGCTATATAGTGTGTTTTTGAAGCTATCTGATATGTGGGACAGACAGAGTTTTTCCTCAATATGCCAGGGACCAGCATTGTTTTTGTACCATCAACTATAGCTGTTTCTGTCTTTCCTGGAAACTCTCCATGGATCAGTAGCCAGCGAATCATGAACAGGCACCAGTCCACAAATCACCACTTTGTGTAGCACTGCTGTATAAAGTGGAGGGGATGGAGGAGGCTCAATGCTCAAAGCAAAAGCATTCAGATGAATTGCATTGGATCCTAAGGTGCTCTTCTTTAAATATTCCTTCTACTACTCAAAAAAACCACTTCTATAGAAATTTCCAGAAATTTCAGCTCTATAAGGATTGGTATGTATATATTTATATGTATAATAAAAATGGTGCAGTTTTTAAGAAATGTTTTTTTAAATATATGTTTTACATTACATACATAGTAAATGTATATTTGTTTATTTTAGAATAGTCCCTAAGATGGCCAATTGGTGATAAGGCCAAAACGCATTAGGCTTTGTAAGAAATAAAAGTTTTATAACATGTGGGACTTTATCTTTTTTCATTTTCCACTATGAATATGTGCTTTCTGGGGGTTTTGTTTCTTCTTTAAATATAAACCATTTTATGAGACATTTAGCCATCTCTGTCAGAGAGATCTGGTGCACAAACAAAATACAATTTCCACAATTCCATAGCATTTAGCTATGGCAGTTGAAGTCATGTCAAACTGGATTATTTCTTCAGTGTGGATGCAGCCTGAGGTTTAAAGCCCAACTTTTCAGATCCAGTTACTTAAAGCCTTGGATACAGGTGCACAAATCGGTCAGTTTCTGTTTTCCTTCTCGATTGCTTGCCATCCTGAATAAGAAAAAAATCTGAAAATTTTGGTGAATGTTGATCCAGACAAACTAAAACAAAATTCTCACTCATCTGTAGTGATTCAGTGCTTCTTAAGCTATCATGAGACTTCAGCCCTTGCAGAGATAGTTTCCCAAGAGTGATAAGAGAAAGATTTCAGCTGCATTTCCTGCTCCCTTCTCCCTGGTCTTCTGTTGAGCAGGATCTCTGCTGTAGGCCATGTCTGCTGATGCTAGGGCCAGACAGGAGACAAAACATTTCATTATGCTTTATCATCCAGCACAACTCTTAAGAAGAAGAATTATGAGAGAAAAGAATTCTTATTGCTGCTGTCTTGAAAATGTTAGTCACACTAGTAACTAACACTCATAAAATGGAGCCCTGGTGGCGCAGTGGTTAAATGCCTGTACTGCAGCCATTCACTCAAAACCACAAGGTTGCCAATTCAAGACCAGCAAAAGGGCCCAAGCTCGACTCAGGCTTGCATCCTTCCGAGGTCGCTAAAATGAGTATCCAGACTGTTGAGGGCAAATTAGCTTACTTGCTAACTAGCTTACTTGCTGTTCACCGCTATGATCTTTGGAATAGCGGTATATAAATAAAACAAATTAATTAATTAATTAAAAAAGAAGAAGACATTTCTAAAACAATGCAGTACTAGAAGATTGTATATTTCAATGTAAAGTGTTCCACTGTTTTTAACTAGTACTGCTTCCAGGTTCGTTAAACTTTTGGTTCTCAAAATTTTACCTGTAAGAATTCACTAATATTAATAAATCAATAATAATAAAAGGGCTTCAAGGTGCAGCCACTGTAACCAGAAGGAGGAATTGGCCCAAAGATTCCATTGATTTCATCATGTTTTTCTTAATTGTATGGCACAATGATAACACCCTCTTTACCATTAGCACAATGATAACACACTCTGTTGAATTCATTGTAATGATGCCCAGTGGTGTACCTATTATATTTGACAGCTTGTGTAGATCATTTTTAATACCACCCCTTCAACAGACTTCTCTGAATCTAGTGGAGCTGCTGGAGAAGACTCATTTTCCTGTCTGGCCAGCAAAGCCACCACACCTGGAAGGCACCCCTTCTCATTTGCATGCTGGGTGACATCCCCTCACACAGTGCAGTTCACAGCCCCTACACCCCCAAGTGATGCCCTGATGGTACAAGCTTCATGCCTCTACCACTTTATGTGGATTAGCTGACATCTTTTTTCTTTTTCTTTCCCATGCATTATCTGGAGTGTTGTTGCTAACACCTTGTGCTTATCCCCTTGTTGTTTTAGGTTAACTACACTAATGATGGCCTAACACTATTACCTTAGATAATAGGGAGTGTTGCATTCATAGAATCATAGAGTTGGAAGAGACCTCAAGCCCAACCCTCTGCTATGCAGGAATACACAATGAAAGCACCCCCAACAGATGGTCCACCAGTGTCTCTTCAAAAATCTCCAAAGAAGGAGACTCCACCGCACTTCAAGGGAGTGTGCTGCACTGTCAAACAGCTCTTACTGTCAGAAAATTCTTCACAATGTTGAGGTGGAATCTTTTTTCATTAACATGGTTTCTAATTACACAGGAGTTTATCGCACGGGCCCTGAAACGGGCCTATTGCATCCTAAAATGGGGGCCAAACGGGATGGGGCTAGGGATTACATTTTACTGCACAAGGGAATGCCACCACTGCCGTCAGGCATTCCAATCATGTCCTCCCTCATTCCAGAGGGTACAATTTCTGAGAACTGTTCTAAAGCATTCTCAGAAATTGCACCCTCTGGAACGGAGGGAGGACGCGATTGGAACTCCCAGCGGCAATGGCAGCATTCCCTTGTGCAATAAAATGTGGTTCTTAGCCCCATCCCATTCCGTGCGCCCCTGTTTTAGGATGCAATGGGCCCATTTCAGGGCCCATGCAATAATAATAATAATAAAATTTTATTTATATACCGCTTTTCTATAAATCAAAGCGGTTAACAACATATACATATACAATATAAAAGACCATCAAAATACAAGGCATATAAACACAAATTACAGCAATAAAACCACATCTCATGCCAGCTCAACAATGCTGACGAGGGGGAGGGAGCACATCGGGAGTCAGGAGTCAGGGTATGCCTGCTCGAAAAGATGTGTTTTTAACCCCTTCTTAAATTGGGTCAGTGAGGTGGCCGAGCGGAGCTCGTTGGGAAGCGAGTTCCAGAGGTTGGGGGCCGAGGTAGAGAAGGCCCTCCTGGTGGTAGTAGCTAATTTGACCTCTGGAACTCTTAACAGTTGCTTTCCGGTTGATCTGAGTGTGCGGGGCGGTTTGTACGGAGAGAGGCGGTCCTCCAAGTACCCTGGGCCCAAGCCATTTAGGGCTTTATAGGTAATAATCAACACCTTGTATTGTGCCCGGAAGCGAATAGGCAGCCAGTGAAAGTCTTTAAGGACCGGTGTTATGTGACTGGTCCTAGGTGTATTAGTGACCATTCTTGCCACCATATTCTGCACCAATTGCAGCTTCCAGGTATGGTATAAGGGTTGTCCCATGTAGAGCGCATTGCAGAAATCCAAACGAGAGGTTACCAGAGCGTGTACTACCGTTTCAAGGTCCCCCTGGCCCAGGTAGGGATGCAGCTGGCGTATCAGCCTAAGCTGATAACAGGTACTCCTGCCCGTCGCATCCACCTGAGATGTAAGGTGGAGCGACGAATCAAGGAGCACCCCCAGACTGCAAAATAAACTACATAATCTGCCTAATCCCACACAGAAGTGGCAGACATTACCAGGAGTGGCATGCTACTGTGGGTTACTTATGAGTAACAGCTCTTTTAGCCATACTTTTTTTTCTTTTTCCCTGTTGGGATATAATTTAGGAGTACTAGATTGTGACTCCTGATTCAAATTTCCCTAGTCTTGCCAAATGTCTACCTAAATAGCTAGAATGATCATAGAAAGAATCTTGGCTCCCACAGAGAATGTTAGAAGCAGGAGGAAAAGCTGTAGATACATGGTTTGGGCTCAAATTGTTGAGAAGAATCAGGCTGTTCTTTTGTTCCAAAAGATTTCTGTACAAATGCATCTTTTTTTCCTGAAAATGTAAGAATTTGCTTCCCCCCCCACACACACAGAAGCTTCAGAGGTTTCTTTGATATTATAGCCTGTCTCATGTATCCCTTGATATAGCATACAATAAAGATACAAGAGGCTTTGTGTGTACAATATCTAAAATAGATGGGAGGGAAAAAACTTTCTGAAAACAACAAAATTTGTATCATCTGAAACTGCACATTTATCATTTCAGCATCTGTTGTTCCAACCCATATATTTTTGCTCTTGCAGACATATTCATCTTCCTCATTTTGTTCTCTGAATCTTTTCTCAGTCTCTCTACAGTTCCAAATGTCACACTGAAAATTAATCTGAAAAGAAAATTGGGCAACCCTGTGCAACTTTTTCAAACTATTTAATTGAACATAGATATACCCAAATTGTATAAATGATTGTAACATAATTCGTGTTTGCAGATGACAGAATTGTAGTTCACATTTGCTGAATCTGAGTAATGCTTCAGTCTGAAATGCACTTGTAAGAAAGGCCCTATACAGAGCAGCCCGAAAGGCTGACCTGTCGACAGAGTCAAGGCACAGTGTTCTGATGGACGCATACCCTGACTCCACCCCAGGGCATCATGGTGCCATGTACCATTTCAGATGACGTACAGCAAAATGGCACAGCGCCAAAGGGGCACCATACAGCTGCACCACCATGGCTATGGTGCCCTTTGGAGGGCACAAAAAGGAGCTGCTTTTAGTGTCCTCCAAAGGCCAGATCAGGTTGCAGCGTGACATTGGCACAAAGGGGGCAGAGCCTAGGCTTTCTGCATGCGGATGCTGCACCACGGCACCGCCCTACAGTGCCGGTCTGTATTGCTCCTAAATAACCTAGGGTCGATCACCATCTCTAAGCATATTACAGGCTTCCTGTAAGGATAAAATACATTTGTGGACAACTTTGCACACTTTGAACATCTTGGAAGAACAGAAGGATAAATACTCAATAAAAATAACAAGAGGGGTATGGACTTCTTATTTTCCTTTGAAGAATGCTATATGCAAGCACATCCAAAAGTGTAACCGGTTTTCAATTAGGATCTTCTAGCTCCTATTGTATTTAGAGTTTTGTTTTTGTTTTTTACAACCAGTACATTTTATAATTAGAGGGGATATTTTAGAAGTTTAATGGTCAGCCCTGGTTTCTATTTAACCTTTAAAAACACACAACTGTAAAACATCCTACTTCAAAAAGTTCCTGTGGAACCTGAGCGGAAATAAATCATGTTTTGGAGCAAGAGTTTATACAAAGAACAAGGCACTGAGCTTTGACCACCTGTGATAGATTAGAGAGAGAGGAACACTCTGCTACAAAGACAGTGAATGGAATGGCATTTTGAGGTGAAAAATAACTCACCGCAGATATTGATCTTAGTTATTTAAGTTAATTAGGACTAAGAGCTGTTTACTTTTCATCCATACTGAGATGCCAAAAAGGTGATATTAATTTGAGAAACACAAAGTTCTTCTTTACTATACCCATATGAACAAAACCAAAGAGCATACATTTTGCACTTTATTGAACTGTGCCATTCACCTGTTTTTTTCTGTACAGGAGAAAAGAGCATATATACTTGTCCACTATGGTGGCCCAGTACAGACATAACATTATACATCTCCTAAATCTTTCATTGTCAGTTGATGATATGATGTCTACTTGCACACTCTCTCCCTTTCCTTTCTCTCCTCACCTGCACATATTATCATTTTCTTCTTAACCTTAAGGAGGTATATTAACATTAACATTTCTTGGTCAACCTCAAGAATTTTCCAACATAGAACTTGAAACGAATGTGTTACTTAGAAGAGGAGGAGCAATGAATGTACCACAATATTATTTGTTTAAAACAATGCCTTGTGCAAGTGAACAATATCCAGGAATACTTCCCTCTGGAAGCAACACTCCATTGTCCAGACGCATTTGGACTGATTGTCCAGCCATTCACAAGTTTCCTTCTCATTCTTCTCTCCTAGAAAATTCAATTTAATCCCAAAACTCTGCCCTGGGGTATGTTCTGCTCTATAAATATGCCAGACAGGAACAGAACAAAAAACTGGAAAGAATGTATTCACAGTGGAAGAGATAAAGGAAATGAAGTCCCACATGCTGTTGATGGTCCACAAACTTTATTATCTTAAAAAGCCCAACACATTTTGGCCTTTAATTTGGGTTTTTAAGATAATAAAGTTTGTGGACCATCAACAGCATGTGGGACTTCGTTTCCTTTATCTTTTCCTCTATAAATATGCCCACTCAGGCACCCCCAATTCAGCCTCACTTGAGTTCAGACAGACTCTCTGTCAGTAACTTACTTGATTCCTCAGCATTGCTGGCAGCTTGCTGGGCCACTTCCACATCACAGTGTGCATTGAGTATACATTATATTCAGCCTCTTCATCCAGCCAAGTACTCAAACAATTTGACTGTTATCATAGACTTTTTTCCAAGGCCAGATATAGTGTTTTCCTCTCTGAAATGATCCAAGGAAGATTTGCTGCTGTCCTTTATACTGCTAGATTATGTTCCTGCAGTAATCAGAAAGTAGAATCCATGTAGCACATTGCTTTGTCTTGTGGTTTCTACAAGCAGGCTTGAAAACACTTAATTAATTCATTACTGGTGAATCTATCAGGAAAATTGGTCCAATTCTATGTTAGAGTCTTATTAAAAAATAAGATTCCCAGTGTGACCTTGGTGGTTGCCAAGTTTTTATCTGAGGCCGTTGGGATCAGCTAACTTCTGTACAAGGGGAAATAATAAGCGTTTTGAATTTCTTTGAATTTTTTGAATTTATTTTATAAGTTGTAAATTGGATTTACTTGGTTTCCTGGTCCTTAATAAAGAATTGATTGGATTTGCAAATAATAAGCGAGGTATTGGCCTCAGACCACCTTCAATGTCTTTGGAATGACCTGATATCAATGGGGTCCTCTGATAAACTGGAAAATTACAACAGCCTTACCCAAGTGTTATTCCATTATCTAAACCAGCAAAACAGTGCACACTGGAGGGACCAACAACAGCACAATCACTCAAAGATGTGGCCTGACAAGGAATGTGTTGATACTAAAAAAAACTCTCAATAACTGCCAGGGCTATGTAACCAATGCTATGTCAGAAGCGGCAACAAAGCTGCTCCAGTAGAATTTTAGGCCCCTATTTTGGTATCCCACTCTACTTACATTGACAACTAGGGTAGAGCACCTAAGGGCCGGGAGCTTGCTATCATTGTCCCTATATATAAAAAAGGAAAGAAGAATGATCCTGACAACTATAAACCAATTAGTCTCCTCAACACGATCAGCAAACTGTCTGCAAGACACTTACAGTGCAAACTCAAAGACTGGATGGAACAAGAAAACATGCTTGTAGGAAGGCTGACACACCAAGGCACTACATACCAGTGCCTTGTACTCCAACACCACATCAAAAAGTCTGCCACCTGCAACACAGTCTCTCTCTATGAAGATTTTCACATTTGCCTGCATCGCTGCTAAAACATCCTCCAAATGGAGCTAAAGGGGAAAAGAAACCCCTGTGTCTGAACACCAGGAGTGCTTCCTGAATCGCCA
Organism: Sceloporus undulatus; assembly: GCF_019175285.1. Classification (NCBI taxonomy): domain Eukaryota; kingdom Metazoa; phylum Chordata; class Lepidosauria; order Squamata; family Phrynosomatidae; genus Sceloporus; species Sceloporus undulatus. The sequence continues at coordinate 109,203,791 of NC_056524.1, read as the reverse complement.
TGGAAACTTGGCTCCCTCTAGCATTCCTGAATTGTTGCAAGGGAAGCAGGTTTCCTCTGAACGCAAAGTTTGCGTTAAGAGGAAATCTGAGGAAACCTACTTCCCTTGCAACGATTTAAAATCCCAAGCACTTCTGGTCCCAAGCATTTTGGATAAAGGAGATTCAACATGTAAGTATTCCTAAAATGTTGCTGGGAGGGGGTAATGGGGGGATTTATTATTATTATTTGCAACTTCAGTATTTTAAATTGCATTTTAAAAACAATAATACTTTAAAAGGAATTAAATGTAACATGCTGCTCATATGCCATTCATATGCTTGCATTTCATAACACTTCATGCCACTTCTACCCTCAAGATTATCATCTCCAAATGTTCTTCTTGCTTCCGCTATCTATCAAGTAGTCACACTCTTCAACAATTGTTTCCAGCAGTGGGGGGAAGCTGGTTGGTTGGTTGGAATGGACCTTTGCCACTCCTGGGCCTTTCCTGATCCCTTCACCCTTTTGCCATTGGTCTTAAATCCATGCCTTTGCCACCTATTTCTTTCCATAGCCACACGAACAACAAATCTCTTTCCATTTATTGTTTTGAGTTAGAAAACACCATTGTGCTTTGTATATTATCTTTCACAGCTTGCTTCCAATGAACTTCACACCAAACATTATTAAATTAGCCACCTCAGTAATCTCTTTGGCTGGTAATATGTACAACACTGTGCTTTATGGAGCATTAAAATCCCATGAAGATAGAGGACAAAGATGAATAGCTTATGAGACTTACAACAATATCAAGTATTTATGAGCACCTTCTGATTTTCAGGAAAATCTGTCAAGGTTAGATTTCTTAAAATGTAAGACGAGCAGCTCTTCCACATTGTCATCATGTGGAATCCTGGGATTTGTAGTTTTGTGAGGTATTCAGCCTTGTCTATCAAAGAGCCCTGGTGCCTCACCAAGCTACATATCCCAGGATTCTGTAGGATAGAGTCATGGCAGTTAAAGCGGTGCCAAACTGCTTTATTTTGGCATTGTGACTACACCCTATATGTTACAGAGAAAATGAAGGTTTGGATCCCCTCACCATTCTTTTTCCCACATTAAAGCAGTTATGGAGAACTCTAAATAATATTGGTACTGAGAAAATGGTTGTAAAATAAAAACACGGGGGGGGGGGGGGAGTCCAATCAGTTCATCTGCAATTGTTCGGTCCAACAGTGTTCAATGGAAATGCAACTGGTGTTTAATAAGAATTTTAGAATTTCCCTTCAAGGTGACTATATTAGAGTAGCTTTAAGGTCATTTCAAGTGGAAAACAGTTGATGGATGAGAAGTAATAAATGAGACAAGCTTTGGTTTGAAATCTTAGACTAACTCAAATATCCATTCTTTAATTATTTTGGTCAAAATGCATAAGTCAGATGCAATCAGTTAACACCAATATTGTGAAACCACATGAAAAACTGAGAACTCTGTTTTCCCCCTTTAATGATATAGCAGTTTTACATTTTCCAATAATCTACCATTTGGTAGTTGTAGAAAATTTATGGTTGCAGTGCCCTAGTCAGCCTTAACTTTATTCTCATTTATTAAACATTTATTTTCTGCTGAGGGAAAATATAGAAAAGGGAATGTATTTAAACAAAATTAAATGTGCCAATTTTTATCTTAAGAGGATAACTCTAAATATGTCACTAACATTTTCCAGAGGCTATTTTATTTTGCCATCAAATGGCACTTTAAAAATATTTTGAATATTGCAAATGTCTGCTGTAATTAATTGTTTGCTCATTGCATAAAATAGCAATGGAAGTTGACAAAAATTCTAAAGGAGTGAATTATCTGGTGTCTTTCCCTGAAAAATAGTGCAGAAAACTGGATAAAATAAAGCACAGGTAAGAGAGTGTTGAATAATAAAACATTCCCAATGACCCTATATTTTACAAATGACTTTCCAAACTATTCCTCAGAAGAGAACTATTTCAAAGATTTCTGACTGGATTATGTGCTACTTATGAAATGCCACTAGCAGCACTGACCTTAGTAGGGTAGTTTCTCAAAGTTATGTCCACTAACTTTAGTGATGGTGGGGGATGAGTGATACTCTCTGCTTGCTGCAATGTTGAAAACATTAAAGGTCCAACCTTATGCAGCATGCTCACTGCTGGCACAAAGTCCAAACTGATACATTTGTGACCAGACCTGATTCTGGTAGGGCTGCACAAATATCCTAATATCAGCCCCAATAAGGGGTGCACCTACACTGTAGAAATAGGGAGATATGATGCTACTTTAAGTGCTGTAGCTCCATCCTATGAAATCCTTGGACTTGTAATTTTACAAGGTTTTTAGCCTTCTCTGCCAAAGAGAAAACTACAAATCCCAGGATTCTGTAGGATGGAGCCATGGCCATTAAAGTGGTATCGAACTGCATTATAGCCAGCCCTCCTTATCCACTGATTTTTTTGTCCACAGATTCATGCATCCATGGTTTTGAAATATTTTAAATATATATACATTCCAAAAAGCAAACCTTGATTTTGCCACTTCATATAAGGAACATGATCTTACTATACCGTTGTATTTAATGGGACTTGAGCATCCACACATTTTGGTATCTACAGCAGGTCGTGGAACCAAACCTCAGTTGATACCAAGGGCCCACTGTATTTCTGCAATGTAGATGTATCCAGGGACTGAAGGTTCACAATTGTTCCCACTCACAGAGATCAATGTGTTTTGTGAGTGCTCAGTGTGAATGGTTACAAAAAGACTAAAGTCACTGAGTAAGTCCCCTCTGTTACTGTTTTCCCTTTCTCACCTGAAGTTACCTTAGGATCACTGGCGATCCATGGTCCCATAACGTCAGGTTGATGCTCCCTGTCAAGTCTACACCATCAGACCATAGGCTACCAGCACTTGGAGCAGATCAGCTTGGAGTGGTTAAATCAGCTTGAATTGGCATTGCTTGGAGCAGAAAATGGAGATGGTAAGCACTCCTCTAATCCTCACAGACCACCTTTTTCCAGAATCCCCCGGTCATCCAAACTACCAGAAAGAAAACTGTGATGTCCTATTAGGCTCTTGCCTAAACATCCTAATGGCATCAGATCCCATCTGATCTTGGAAGCTAAGCATGGTCAGCTCTCATTAGTACATGAATGGGAGTACCAGGTGCTATAGTCTATATTTCAGAAGTTCTGTGAACATTCATTGCCTAAAAAAGCTCTATGAAAGTCATGGGATCACCATAAGTCAACAGGCTGTTTGAGGGCACATTTAAAGACTCCAGTCCATGACAATTGTCAAAGTCCCCCACATACAGTCTAGGATGGGGGAGGAGGGAAAAAAGGGTGGGAACTATTTAGCCCCAAAGCAACCAGCAACACTCCGACTGCTCTGGAGGTGGGAGGGTGGGTTGAGATCATCCCAAAAAGGGATGTAATGAGGGTGGAGAGGAAGGAGTTAAATAACCTTTGACACTTACAGTGTCATGGCCCTATTGCACCTAACAGAATTACTTCTGGCCTCTGCCTCCATTGGTATCCAGCAAATGCAATTTCTTCCCCACATCGTCTGATGCTGCACAGGTATAGAGTACCAGAATCTTCATTTGCACTTGAAAAGCACTCTGCCACTATTGGAGGGCTGGGGAACATATAGCTCCCCAGCACTCATTTTGTGGCAATGAAGTTCCTCAGGAGACCTACCCAAGCCCAGGATATGCCAAAATGTTTTTTTAAAGCTGAACATTCAGCCAAAGCTCACAGAAAACTGTCCAAATCGCAACAAAAATTGGCAGTCGTGTCATATTTGACTACCACTATCCGCAATACCCAATCAGAAAACCAATAAGAAAAAACACCAAAGAGTTCAATTTTCAGCCAAATTTGAAACTCGAAGTGGCATCATATTACTTCCAAGACATGCTCCTGTGCCTCCCTAAACATGAACAGATTCAACACTGTTCCTCACTTCTGATGTAGTTGGCCAACCCTGTACAGTTACATTGTTCAGATTTGCTGCAAAACTGAGTTTCTTGGCCAGAGGAAGAGATAAGAGAAGCTAGTCCCACCAACTTTTCAGGTACTGTTGGTGAGGACATGAGAGAGAGTCTTCTCTGTGCCTGCTCTCAGACTATGGAACTCCATGGCAGTTCTGGTTTGCCCCCTCCCTGCTCTCTTTCCACTTGCCAGTGAAGACATTTTTATTTAAGGAGACATTTGGTGACAGCAGATAGAGCTTTTAATGAGGAGCGGTTGTACTTTTTTAAAAAAAATCAAATGATTATGTTTTAAATTACTTTTAATGCAGTTTTAACGTATGTTTTTAACTTGTGTTTTAAAATTAGTTAGTTTAATTATATTTTAATATATTGCACATTAAGAGTTTTAATAGAGTTGTGTTTTTAAGGTGCTGCATGCTGCCTTGGGTCCTACGCCGTAGGAAAGGTGGGATATAAATTAAATAAATAAGTGGTGAAATGATGGTGGACATAAACCTTTCAAGAGGGCTATGCTTGTTGTGAGTTGGGAACACTCACTTTTGTGAGTCCTTACTTGACACCATCTTCACAGGTTATGACAACTGTATAAAATTGGGATCAATAGTTGCCTGTTCTTCCTGGTACATTTTGGTAGTGCTCATGATGTCTAGAATTTTGTTTGGTAAGACAGTTGCCTTATCCAATCCTCTGCCACTCATAATAAGTAATGGGAATGGATCTGTCCAAGCTACTTGGAGGAAACAGCAGGTTGGTAACCAATGAAATCTTATCCCTATGGCAATAATCTGTTTCCTGTTACTCACCCAGATACATAAACATGAAGAGAAGTTATACTGAAAATTAATCAAGGACTATATTTCTGTTGGAAATTCTTTCTGACCTTAAAATGTAATATTTGAATAATTAATCTGATCCATAAAATACATCAAAACTTTCTCCCCATATTTTAAACATATGTGCTATTATATCCATTAAATGTGTTCTTTATTTTTATAAGACTGATATTGTGTTCTTTGGATAATGAAAACATAATATTGTCAGTCAAAAGTGTAACTTTACAGCTTGGAAGAAGGAAGTTTTATGACCATTCAAAGCTCAGTGTATAGCTTTCTATACACTACTATATTTTGATGGTTTGGGGGCAAAAAACCCCAAACAAGTTGTAATTACTTTCCCATTGCAGAATATGTCACTCCAAAATACCTGTCCTTTGTAGAAATGAGTTTTTCATTATTAATGTCCCTTTCTGTATATAATGCATATACTAGATTGCATGCATGCATAATTCATTTTCCATCACACATAGTAATTGCTCTAAATTTTGTTTTATTTCAGTTTTGAAAATAAAGTAGTCCAATTTCAATCCTGTAAAAAAACCAAGGATGATTTGCAAAACATCTTCAGCTGGTTGGGAAACTTTGGGTATGATTCAGCCAAAATTAACAATTTTAAATTCCCATTGATTTCATTGGAATTTTAATGCATATGCTTAAATATCTCCCACTAAAATAAATAAGGTTTTAAAATGGTTCTCTGAGACTGAATTATGCTCTTGGTTCTTAAAATCTCAGTTTCTAAAGAAAAGAAGATTTATTCAGCTATGCTGCCAAAGATATTTGTCAGTGTCAAAGAAGCTGAGTCTTGTATATATTAGATATATATACTTTAGGTTATGATGCCTACCTCAAACAAATTACCTATGCTTAGAGATTTCGTTTGGTGAGCTGATTTCATTTACTCTTCCCAATATGTTAATATTAATATGTCAGTTTTGTACATTTCTCATCTCTCTTTGCAATTCTTGGCTTTTAAAAATATATATCTTTAAAGAGTATCAAATTCAATGAGGCAATAAGATACAAAGAAAATGTATAGTTTAGGATAAAATGCATGCTAAAATGTATATACTGTATTGAGACAACATATTGGAGAATGAAAATTTCCGCTTTTTTAACACACACACACATATATATTTGGTGTGTGTGTGAAAGCCAACATGTTGTAGTGGTTTGAAAGCTGGACTATGCCTCTGGAGCCCAGGATTCAATTCTCCACTCGGCCATGGAAATCCACTAGGAACCTTCAGTGAGACACACACTCTCGGCCCCCAAAAATCTTGCTTTAGTATCACCATGTTGGAATCTACTTGAAGGCACACCACCATAACAAGTACTCTGTGTGTGTGTGTGTGTGTGTGTGTGTTTGTGTGTGTGTTTGTGTGTGTGTGTGTGTGGTTGAAATGGGACAGAACAAATCAGACTTATGAATGAATACATGAAACTGACAAAGAAAAAGAAAAACCAGTGGCTCATACATCACTATTAACATTCAAATAGTTAAGTACCATTAACATTTTGGACCACATCAGATTCTTTTGATACAAAACTGCATGTACTTTAATTCTGTGCATGTTTTACTGTAGCTATTATGTGCATTCATGTCAGTTCTGACTTATAGCAAATCTGTTCTAAGATTTTCTTGGGAAAACATCTTTAGAGATTTACCATTGCCTTTTCCTAGGCTGAAAGAGTAGGACTTGCTCGAAGTCACCCAGTGGGTTTTTATGGCTGAGTGGGGATTCAAACGCTGGTGAGGAGTCAATCCCTTCCAAGATCTTGCTCCCACACCCAAACCACTACACCAGCCTGGATCTCCGTTTTTCATACAGAATCCAATTGGTCTGATTCCCAGGTTACTGGGTCCAAGAATGTCATCTCAGAGGAAATGTTATCTGTGGCCAGAATGGAAAATTCTCTCAGCTATTTGCAATACCAGTAAAAAGAATATTTATGAAAAACTGGCTTTAGATACCTGAATCAGGGACCATTCTTGGCAATAATTATTCAGTGTTGGTAAAATATCATTCTTGAATCCAGATGGTTCTTGAGTCCAAATAATGTCTTGAAATACGTGGGGTTGTCATAAATCATCAGGTGACTAGAAGGCACATACATGGCCTGTTGGTGGGATTCAGAGGGGCAAAAACTTATCCCCTCTCACAGATGCCCCAGAGAACCATAGAAATGGCTTGTATTCTAGGTTCAACAATCATTGTGCCATATCCTATTGCCAGGTAATCACACTTTTGTAATGATTTGGCAGCCAGATTGGTTGCGGGTTCAGCAAGAACTGGTCATATAACACCTGTCTTGTAATCCCTCCACTGGCTGCCAATTAGTTTCCAGGCACGGTACAAGGTGCTGGTTATTACCTTTAAAGCCCTACATGGTTTGGGTCCTGACAACTTACAGGAGCGCCTTGGTACTGGTGGTGCAGTGGTTAAATGCCTGTACTGCACCCACTCACTCAAAACCATAAAGTTGCGAGTTCAGTTCCAGCTCAAGCTTGACTGAGGCTTGCATCCCTCTGAGGTTGCTAAAATGAGTACCCAGATTATTGGGGGCAATTAGCTTACAGTTGTAAACTGCTTAGACACTGCTAGTTCAGTATGAAGTGATATATAAATGAACTGTTTGTTTGTCTTCTTCCATATTGTCTGTCCACCCCTTACGGTCCTCTAGGAAGAATTTACTTTGGTCTAAAAAATCCAGACTGTCCACCGTTTCCCAGAGGGCCTTCTCTATTGCTGCTCCAAGACTATGGAATGACCTGCTGGAGGAAATCCACTACATTACCAACCTGGCAGCCTTTAAAAAGGCCGTTAAGAAGGATCTTTACAGCAGGCCTTTCCAAACTAGCCTCCCCTCCCCAAGCACAATGCAGCTTATTCCCTCCTATTATAGAGTTCTTCTTATACTCTTCCCCAGTTTTGTTGATTTTATCACCACACTGTCGGGGATGCTTTGATCTGGATTTCCTGCATGGCAGGGGGGCTGGACTGGATGGCCCTTGCGGACTCTTCCAACTTTATTATTCTAAATAATTTAATTTAGTTTTATAATCAGGGATGGGAGGTTGGGCGAGGGATTAATTTTAACTAGGTTTGATATGTAATACATTGTTTTTAGATGTTGTAACCTGCCTTGATACCCTGTGAAAAGGCGGGCTATATTATTATTATTATTATTATTATTATTATTATTATTATTATTATTATTATTATTATTTCAGTCTATATGCTTTCATAAAAACTAACTAGGTGGAATTTAATTTTTTAAAAAAAATTAGGCAAAAATCTCTGTATCTAGGGACAGGTAGAATGTAGCCTTCTATGTGTTATTGTACTGGAGCTTCCATCAGTCCCCATCATTGTCTGTTCCAACCAATGCTGATGGATTTTGAAGTCCAACAACAGATGGTCACATATTACCCACTACTGCTACATAAATAATATAAATCAGGTTTTAATTTGCCTTTCTTCCGAGGAGCACTGGTGATGCACATGGAGCTATTCTAGTTTATCCTCAAAACAGTAAGGGAATGCTGAGAAAGACTTCTGTAAATTAAATTTGTATTTCAATTTATGTTTTGCTATTAAATCAGTACAGGGAAAATTTAATGTTAGGTTATTATTATCTCAGATTGTCTGACAATTTACACTTGAATGTGTATGTTTGGCCAGAGAGAAGATTTTGGCAAGTGATATCTATTGCTGCCTCCCATTCCTCAGCCTTTCCTCCACTTCTGCTTATCACCCACATCCACTCTCAAACATAAATGAGACCACAAACTCAGTGACATTCAAATAAGAATGTAATGAAATATTTAAACAGATGATGAGAACCTTCCTACCTTGGATACAATTTTTAAAAATTAATAAGGGATATAAACCCTCAAACTACTTGGAATGAGACATTTTGTAATGAAACAGGGTCACTGAAAACTTTGCCCAGGGTTAAATTTGCTCTCCACATATCTTCCTTGGCAAACACTTTCCTGTGGCTGCTGTCTGAGGTATGCTGGTAGTCACAGTAGAATGTTACTATTTCAGTCGGTAGGTTGGCAAGGTGAGCAAGCTTTTGAGCTTTTCAGACGTCTTTTTCAGTGGAGACTTAGAAAAAAAGGTTATATTAATGGAAGACAAAAACTTACGTTACACAAACAGAAAATACAACTGTGAAAGATGATTTATGATCCAAATAGGCATCCTTGAAGAGTCAACATCTATATGCCTCTTGTTGAAATGTTGAAAGGGTTAAGTTCTTCAGTTCATTAAATTAATTTTAAAAAAAGGATGGGCATTTGTCTTTCCAAACCTACAATATAAGTCTTTAATATCTACACCAACTACTTAATCCAGGGCCACTCTGGAGCATCATGCCCCTTACCAGGCCTGGACTATAATTGCAACAAAACCACATGCACTGGGCCAAGTCCAGTGTGATAACACATCATTCTGCACATGGGCCAGCTTGGCCAACCCTATTGGCTCTGCTGGTCCATCCACTATTTTCACAGCCACTGCCACCACTTCCTTGCAGGCAGGAGTTTTTGATGAGGACAGAAATGGCTACCCAGACATGTGATCACAAACAAAACAAACAAACAATCTTCATTTATATACCGTTTCATACCGCCTAAGCAGTGTCTAAGCGGTTTAAAATTGTAAGCTAACAAAGGAGTCTGAGAAGCCATTTTGGTTGCGGCACACCAGGAGGCTTTACACGGAGCTCCTGGCTATAAGGAAGCAGTGACGAAGGCTTTGAAAATAGCCAGTCCCCTTTCTCTGCACTGTTCAGTGTGGGGGAGGAGGATGGCACCACCTTAGCATGTAGACAACTGGGTTGGGCCAAATAAGACCCGATCCAGTTGCCCACACACCAAAATGATCCCAGGTTACTCAAGGGTTTCCAAGAAACAGCAGGATTTCCCCTGGCTTTTTTTAATTCACTGAAGAATTCATTTTTACTGACCAGATTTTAGCTTCCAAAATACAAGCTGATAATTTGAGAGTACATGTGAATCTGCAAAATTTAAAGCTTGCTTTCCCCACTCCTCCCAAAAATATTAAGTAAATTAATGATCTATCCTCAGTGGTTTAAGATGGGCTAGAGGTGGCATTGACACAAACAGTAATCTTGTAACTTGTAACTAATGTCAAGAAAAAAGCAACATGGGATATACAGTAAATGAAATAAAACATGTATGTGAGAGTCAGGGTGACTCAGCAGAAGCCAATTGGGAACCACACAGGTGTAAATGGTAATACAATTAACAAGTCCTGAATGCCAAGGACAGAAATGTAAAGTGAATAATTGGACACACCTGACAATTGTTAAGTGGTCAAGGCTGAGATGATGAAATCACTAATTGTGGGATGAACCAAGAGAACCAATGAGAATGATGTACACGCCTACTGGGTGGAAACAGACAACAGTGGGTGGTACCATGCATTGACTATAAGAATGACTATGAATCCCAATGTATTTTGTGGGTTGTAGTAGTAGTAGGAGTGAGGAGTAGTGTATTGTTGTGTTGGATAGTTTGGAGCTGTATATAGTAGAATAAAGTAGATCTTTTATATAAGACTACTGAGTTGTCTGGTGTCTTGGGTGAAGCTACAAGAACCAGCTGGATCCTGAAGAAGGGTGAAGAATTCTGTGGAAGCAAGAGTGAGAAGGCTTGGAGAATTTGTCAGGGTCTTCAGCCTATTCTCTGTAACTCTGCTAAGCTATAACCACTGGCCAAAACTGGTCAGCGCGGTGCACAACCAGGTGGTGAGTTCGTGCCAGAGGTGAAGAGCTACAACTCCCATCATCCCTGACAACTAATGCCTGATGAAAAATCCGGTGGAGCTTCAAAAGTTTGCATAATGTATTTTGTACTTTTGTTTTGCCCCCAACACATATCACTGTTTTATGGATTTTGTATTTTGTTGTATTTTGCTGCCTGGCCAACATAGCTACCTCTGAATATATTATCTTTGCCTGTGCATCATTCCCTCCCCCTCACACAGACACAGACAAACAGAGCATTAGTTAAAACAAATTTGATCAAATATGCAATCCTAGCTGCTAAGTAATTGGTGCTACAGGATTGGAAGCCTTTTTTCTTGCCTTCCATTGCCTCATGGTTAACTATGCATTCCAGTGGCATGCTGCTATCGATGTTTAAGCTAGATGTAGAAACATCAGTGGGTCTGGGTCCCCAGTTTCTACCCTTGGGACCCTTTGGGTGTTGCACAGACTGCCAAAAGTGCAACAAAATATATTGATTTTTTTAATTTGAATTTTACTGCATTTATGTGGGGTGGGGTGGGGGAATCCTGCAACCTATTACAAGATGGATGGCCACTTCCAGGAGAAACAGATCACCTCTGTTGTTTGTGCCAAAAAAGGAGTAATCTGCAGCACTAGCAACAATATGACAAAATGAAGGGTCTTGTCAATAAGAATTCGGTCCCCAAATTAAATTTTCTTTCTTCTGACCCAAACCATCTGACACTGCAGAGTGAGACACTGAAAAATATTCACACCTAGAACTCATGTCTTCTCATTCCCCTGGTCTCTTTGCCTGCCCCTTTTCTTTGGATGCCTTAACTACATTTCTATATGCTCAACTGAAGTTTCAGGTTACTGTAATGCTAGAAATCTGGGGGACTGAAAGAAAATTTCATTGGGAGTGGAGAATTCTTAATTAATTACACCTTTGATGATCTGGGGACCTGTAAGGGTTGGGGGCTACTTAAAAAATCCTCCAAGGTCCATAGATTGACTCAGGGTCACATGTGGCCCACCAAGTGAGCCAATAAATCAAAATAATTCCTAGCTATGTGATTCCAAATTTTTGAAGTGAACTCCTCAATTGATCCAATATAAATGCTTACTGTATCTGTCCACATCAACTTCTCTGTTATGGGAAAATGTCACACCTGTGGAGGCACTGTGCCAATGTTTCTATTGTATACAGTTCTAACAGCAATCCACCTCTTCCTCTGTCAACTACTTGCCATAACGTTTTATTTATGTTGTTATTGTTATTTGCCTTCAAGTCAGTTCTGACTTAATGGTGACCCTATCATAGAGTTTTCTTGCCAGGATTTATTCAGAGTAGGTTTGCAATGGCCTTCCTGTGAGGCTGAAAGAGTGATTTGCCCAAGATCTCCCAATGGATTTCCATGGCCAAGCAGAGATTCACACTCTGGTTTCCCAAAGTTCTAGTCCAACAAGGAGTTTATTTTACTATCACATTTTAATCTCACCATCCCATTAAAAATAGAACTCGGGGCAGCTAACAGTCACCATTAAAAACAATACAAACCATCACTAAAAACAGTAAAACAATCATAATTATCTCCACTGCCACCACCATCAGAATCAAAACAGTTTTAAAAACCAACATGAAAAAATGGCCACAAAAGTGGGAAAGGAATGTATTCCACAGTCCAGCAGCAATGCAGACGAAAGCCTTCTCCTCTGTGCCAAGCAAATAGGTCTCCAAAAATGAGGGTAATCTCAAGAAGGCCTCTCTTGAAGAACATAGTATCCAGACATGTTTATAAAGCGATAGGCTGCAAGCTGTTTGCTATTTTAAAGGTTAAAACCAACACCTTGAATTCAGCCCTGAAATTGATTTTATGTCTGTTATAAGAAAGCACTGCTTATGGAATTGTTTTCTAAAGAATGGAATATATCAAGTGTTTAATAAATAATTTTAAGTAAAGAGTTCAGGTTGCAGTGCAGCATGCTGATTCAGTCTCATATTAGAATTTCTATTGTTCATTATTTATAGCATCCAAGTTATAATACTTGTAAATGAGTAATCATTTTTGGTCATTCAAGACAAGGGGATATTTGTTTAGTAAGTCCCAGGTTACTGATTAACCCCTCAAAGACATACTCATGTAGTGGGTGATAAGAGAGGGAGGGAGCATCCAAGGAGATGGCTTCAGACAACCTCCTGTTGTTATCAAAAGGACTGTGCTGTCTATAGACAAAAGTTAATTATTAGGTTAGATCTGAAAGTATGATTGTGAGTTTAAAAATAAGACATCAAGCAAATATGACTACAGTCACATTAATGTAGGAAGAGGGCAGGGAAAAATCCATCCAAAACACAGAATTAGAAGCAGTATAGTGTAATGATCAAGATTGAATTAGATTCTTGGCCATGTAGGTTATGGGTTTCTTTAGATCTGTCACTGCCTCTCACCCTACAGGGATATTGTGAAAATAAAACCTGGAAGGAGGAATACTTATGCTAACTTGAGTTCCTTAGAGGAAAGATGGGGTATAAATGGAACAAACAAATAAATGAGTTTTATGGTTTGATATCAGTTCTAAGTTTCTGAAAAATTGAAAATGTGTACTGTGAAGAAATCTTTCTTCTTGTGGAGAAGACAAGTGCAGCATCGCTCCCAAAAGTGAGTCCTGTATTTAGAAACTTGCATATACGCTTCCCCCACATTCCTTGATATCTGCTTCCTTCATGCTTTGAGTCACAGGTTCTGTACTGCCTCCCCTCAGCAAGATGGCTACCCTCAGGGACAATGGAAGAGACTAGTCCAAAGAGAGGTTCAGTTGCCAGTCTGGCCAAGTTTCTGCACATGAAATGATAGGGAGAGGTCTCTTGTTCAGGGAGTTCCCTTATTTTCAGTAAGTCCCCTTGCTCATACTGTCTTGCCACCCTACTTGGCAGCCAAACTACAAGAAACACAGAAGTTACACTTATAGATTTCATTCTCTGGACATCTTTCTCAATATTGTGGAATTAACCTGAGGCATCATACTGGAAAAGTGTTTAAATTTTGCTCTGGTTTTCAATCTCAACTGTAAAGGACATATTTAGCACCTTGGCTAACTCCATTAAAATTTAGACTGAAGCTTGGAATAGATTACCAGCCCAATGAACACATATGCCATCAGTAACTTATTTGCATTGTGCCTGTCTCCTCACCCCACCCCATGCTTAGCCTCAGCTTTGGAGAGTGATTTCCATTCCAAGTATGGCTCAGTTGAAAAGGGCTGAATACCCCTTTCTTCTGTGCCTTTGCCTTGAGCCATGATCCAAGTTATTTAGAAGTTAAGTTGGAATTCCAAAGTACACATACTGATTGGGGAATAAGTCCCTCTGGGTAGTGAGCAGTGGGGTTTATTCAATTAAAGTACTTTCAAATTAGTACTTGAATATCCCATCAAATTCAGTGGCATTTACTTCTGAGTAGACATTCATAGGACAGAGGTGCAACTATTTGCTTAAACTCAGATTTAGTGGATCTGAGATTTTGCATTGATCAATATGTGTCAGTAGACACTCTCTCCCCTAACTAACTATGCAGAAATATATTGGGAAAGCTGGTGTCTTTTATGCCCCCTGTCCACTGCCTGCTTGGTCCTGACAATACATCTGCAATACTTATAGCTGAATCGGGGATTTGTAAGCAAAGAAACTTTGCATTGCTGAGCTGGCATATAAGCTGCAATATATAATCAATTCTGCTTTGCCTCTTGTGAGCACCAATGTCCTTTTTTATCTTGCATTTTTTGTTTCTATTTTCCTCTGAATATCAATCATCCCCAGGTATCTTAATATGCTCCTTCCTTTCCATTTGTAATTGTTAACTTGTTTAAATGCAGCAACTCTTTTTACAGCCTACTTTATTACATTATCACTGATTCATAGCACTATATTTCAGCATCATTTTAGCTGTAGCAGCAACCATTCTGAACCAAGCTTGGTCTTTGAGATTTATTACGTTGAAGTCAAAGTCATTGTTACTAGCCAAAACCTCATTGAACTTTATGTAAAGACTTTTTAACTCAGGAGGTGGGGGGAGAGGAGATTTTCTTACGGAGACAAAATCAGGACCAGAATTCAGAGCTCTGACTACCATAGATTCTGATTCAAGATAATAGTAGGTGCAACTTTCAATTTTAATAAGCACCAATGTTCTCAGAATAACATAAAACAATGATGACCAAAAAAGACAGTACAACATTTGATTTATAACATAAATAAGTAGGGTTCTTCTAGATATTCTCTAGCATCTGTAGGAGTTTTTGCCCCTCCCCCCAGTGATTTGATCACAATGCAAACATCCCTGAATAGTAAACACTTGCAAGTTAACTGAACAGTCCCCAAGCACTAGCAAAGGATGCAATTCTTCACTAAGGGGCTGTGCACACTGCCCCTTTTACAGCCACATTGGGGTCACAACAACTGCACAATGTTTCAAGTTTTCAAGCCTCAGCACCTGCATGCCATGCCAGGCTGTTTACCAGCCCAAAAAGAAGCAGCAGAAAGCTGCTTCTTTATGATCTAGCAAAACCCCAACTTTTCTGCTGCTGGCATGGCTTTGCGGTGCTCCTGCAGCATGCAGCATCTAAATGCCATGCTACCAGAGTGCTGCAAATTCATGGTGATTTCTGGATGGCTTAAGGGAATGTGTCATCTAAACGATACCCCCTAAGGTGCCGGGAAGCCACTGCAAAAGGGTAGTCTGTTTCGCCGCTTAGTCCTGATAAGGAGTCCATGAGAACTGATAGATTACAGGCAGCGTTAGCATGCATCCAGACTGATTAAAAAGACCAGTAAGTCCCGGATTTTGCTCTTGTTCTTTCCAATTTTTATTTTGGAGATCCATGCACACTCTATTTATCCTAGAATATTTTCTATCAACTCCCAGTAGAATCAGATACTTTTTACACCAGCTCCCCAGGTCGATTTATTTTAACTCAGTAAAAAACTGGAAAGAACAGGAACAAAATCTGGGACTTTTCCATCCATCTGCATGCACCCAGACACAGCTCTGATTGAAACAGGGATAAAAGGAGGCCTTTGTTATCTCTCCTGCATTTTGCCCTCTGAGGGGCTCGACAGATGGGCAGAAAGGGGTGGCGAGATGCCACCCCTTTCTGCCCTGGAAGCAGGCTGTGGCAACCACACGGTGTGGCCTGCACACAGCAGAAAAAGAAGCCCCAAAAAGAGGCTTCTTTTTACGCCACAGAATGGGTGCCATTGACATGCTCGCGTGCCATGATGACGCCCTCGTGTGTCGTGTTGTTTCAAAGTAGCGCACAAGGTACAGCATCGGCGTGCACACTGTCTGAATGTGCACACCAAGATGGCACACAGACAACATGGATATGCTCGGGAGTGTGCAGACACTCTAAACTTCCAAGCCCTAATTTCAGCCCCAGGCTGGCATATAGCACCAATCTGTACCAGGCCTTAGTTAGAAAACTGAAGACTCTTCAAGTCCAATCTTCTGGCCTGCAAACTAGAGCATCTTTGCCTTATCTAGTAAGATACCTTTGCCATTGGACCAGTGAAGTAATGTGGGAGGAATCTTACTCTTTAGGGTCAGAGGAAGGGTCTTGCAAAGGTCCTTGCTCTAGCTGAGCAGGTTCTGGTATCGTGAGCTCTGACTCTGCAGGGCTAATTCAAAATCTTTTTTCTACTTGAGAAAACAGATAATATGGCAGGCTCATTCACTTGCATGCACAAAAGCCAACTGGATTGGCAATCTCAGGGTCAAGTCATAGTCCAGCAGGCGTATGGTTACTTTGTCTTGGAGCATTCTGCTTTAGTAGAGTCTCTCCTGCTTAATGGATTAAGTGGATCTCTCCTGCTTAATGGGTTAAGTGGGCCAGTCTTCCTCATGTGTGAGTTTGTGTGTGCATGCGCATGTACACACACATCTGCATGCTTGGAGGTGCTGCCTCCATTTAAATCAACAGGAACAGAACCACACATGCAGGACCATTGTGTATGTACCACACTCGGACACGGATGGCAATGGCTTCTGTAAAGAAAGTAAACAATATTTAGTTAGGGTATCTATATAATAATAGTTTAAGCAATACAGATTTTATTTGATCCACAATACTGCCATGATTTTTGTGCATTCTTGCAACAACAAAAAAAGAAGGAAACCCCAAATGTGCAAAGGTTCATGACGTTAGCAGCATATTGGTCCAAAAGATAAACAATCTAGTAAGCAGTAAACATTTAAAAAATCAAAAATATTTTTTTCTGACACGGTCTGCTGCATGTGCTACAACTATACTCTTTCTCACCCAGCACACTACATTCTTAGTGCGCTGCTAAATGCTATGGATCTGAAATGTGGATAACAAGAACAAAGTCCTTTTCCAGTTCTTTGCTTCATTAAGCAATCTGAAGGGCTTCTTCAAAGGGCATGCCCTTGAATGGGTGGGTTATCTCAACTAAAACCTCAGCACTGAAAAAAACCACTTCATTGAGTGAGACCCCTTCATACTTGTGAGTGAATAACAACAAAGAGGGAACAAAAGACCCAGCTCATTCAAATCCTGGGCATTCAGGGAGCCAAAGCCCTACAGAGATGCAAAATTTAGAACTACTTTAACTACTTGAATCTCAACAGAAATGCAAGGAAATAATTTACTCTGGTGTTAGAAGTGGAGAGCAAAAGCTGTCCACTGACAGCATTTTAGAGAAGATGGCAGATGAATCAATCTAATTAAGTAGGTATGTATCTTTAGCAAGAGACCAGGGGGAAAGTCTGCAAGTATGGGCTTAGTATCTATAAACACGTAAATCAGCCTGTCTCTACTATAGCACTTCTAAATGTAGTGGAATAGCAAATAGCAATGTAAGAGCCTATAACAGCATTTCCCTGTAGGAAAATGTTCATTGTAATAAGTTGGTGCTACCAGGTATCTGTCAAAACATTCATCCCTTCTTTTGTCACAAACTACAAATGCAAGGGTGAGGCTAAAGCTGTGCAATTTGTATCTTTAAAAAATCGAGGTAATGGGGTGGTCCACTGAGATTTTTCATCAGCCCAGGGATGATTTGGCAGGGTTTGAAATGAATGCTACAGAGGTACTGGAAGCTACAGTAGATTTGTTGGCATACTACAAATGACATAGTTTGTTTAGGCTTATCTCAAATTACAGGTTGAAACATGTATCATTCAAAATGCATAACAGGACAGGCTTAACAATTACCTTCATGCAAACATTCCAAAAGCTGAGTGATGATTCTTGTAAATGGTTCCATTTGTTCATTTATATGCCAAAATAGTTATTTGCTGTTCTTCACACTTGGCTCTCAATTTTAAGAATGCCTCTTCACATTTTTATCACTTTTTGAATTCTTAATTTTTTGTGGAGAAGGCTTTAAAGTGTCAAATGTTTTTTTTTAATCCCTTCCTAAAATTTTGGCCATAGATAAAGGGGGTGAATTTGTAAACTTGTGAAATAGCAGATACTTGCTGTGATGTGTGTGTGTGTGCTTTCAATGTCCAGTGACAGACTGAAAGCCAGAGCTGCATCATTAAAAGATCAGTGCTCTTATAATAGTGAGTTAAGAACACTTCTCAGCCCTTCTGGAAATGAAAGGATTTTTTTTAAATAGCATTTTTGGTGTTACTGTCAGTATTAAAGGGTGTGTTTTTTTTAACTGGCAACATTTTCAAAAGAACATGTCAAGTACCCTTCTGTCTGTGAACTTCTCCATCTGTGATAAAGACAGTCAACTATAGTTTTTCTCAAGTTTTAGCATACCTCAGCTTGACTCTGGTTTCAGTTTCTCTTGATTGAAACAGAAATTCCATGAATAAGTTATAGGACTGAATTTGCACACCATGTACAGGCACATCCAGGATGGGGGAGAGATACTGAAATTGTTCTATAAACACATTTTCCAGAAATATTTTATCAGGAAGCAAGATTAATAAAAAGTTAGTAAAGCTGGACAGTGAGGGAACTGATACCACTGGAAGGCTAATGATGATCCAGTGTCAAAACCTTTCAAAAATCTGGTCTTTTTCACACCTCTATAACTCTTGTGTTATGTTTCTGTTCAAAATATGATTCAGAGCACCAAACTTTATCGGGGTTATAATTCATCAAAGAAAACCCATCATTCTGTACAATTCAGGAATTACTGGCGAAACAAATTTCATGCCATTCCAACCTATAGAGTCCTAAGCAAGTTTTTAAAAAGACATTTTTCCTTCTCCTCAAAAATAAATAAATAAAAATCACTGAAGAATCATTAATAATAATAATAATAATAATAATAATAATATAGTTTATTTGTATCCCGCTTTTCCAAAACCTGATCAAAGCGGCGAACAACAGCATATAAAAACATTCCAATAAAATCAGTTAAAAACAGTATTAAAAACAATACAACAACACTAACAGCAAAGGGTCATAGAAAAGGGGGAAGTCAATATATACAATCCAGGGTCATCAATGAAAAGGGGTAAGGGAAAGAATGATTTTTCATGGTGGGAAGGCTTGGGAAAAGAAATATGTCTTCAAGTTCTTTTTAAAAAGACCTAAAGATGTGGTGGAGCAGAGCTTGTCTGGGAGACTATTCCAGAATTTTGGGGCCATGACAGAAAATGCCCTCTGTGAGGTCC
Organism: Sceloporus undulatus; assembly: GCF_019175285.1. Classification (NCBI taxonomy): domain Eukaryota; kingdom Metazoa; phylum Chordata; class Lepidosauria; order Squamata; family Phrynosomatidae; genus Sceloporus; species Sceloporus undulatus. The sequence continues at coordinate 109,184,530 of NC_056524.1, read as the reverse complement.
TCACATAGCATGTCGCTGGGACCTCCAACAATTTCATCCCTGTTGACCAGAGTGTGCGGGGCGGATTATATGGGTAGAGGCGGTCCTCCAAGTACCCTGGGCCCAAGCCATTTAAGGCTTTATAGGTCATTACCAACACCTTGTATTGAGCTCGGAAGCAAATAGACAGCCAATGAAGATCTTTCAAGATGGGAGTTATATGGTCAGATCTGGAACAACCAGCAACCAATCTCACTGCCATATTCTGCACCAATTGTAGCTTCCGGGTTTGGTACAAGGGTTGCCCCATGTAGAGCACACATACACCTGCATGTAATATTTTGTTTCCCCCTCTGAAATATAACTTTTTGGTGTTACATACACTACTATGTCTGTGTTGGTATCAGCTGATTTCACTAATGAAAACAAGATTTACATTCTGTTTTTGAAGACCATTTCTTGCTGAAAACCCTAGCATATCTCAGCAGTCTTTTGTCCTCTGAATGATCATTTTCAGGTGAATAAAATGATAGACTTTCTGTGTCTTAGAAATAGTGTCATAATAAATAACAGAATTTACAGCATACTCTGTAGGAAAACAGATAAAGTGATAAATGATCCAGTGTAGAGTTCTCAGTTTCAGGGAATAAACATAATAAAGGTATTACATGTTTGATATGGTCATTTTTGTCTCCTACACCCCAATGAATGTGGCTGCTTTTAATAATGACTAAAAAATGTTCTCAGGATGACCACTGGCCAACCAATGTTATGGATAGTATGAGATAGGGCCATATTTCAATTATCTTAAGTTTTCAATCAGCTATAATTTCCCAGTTTATCTAAACTAGGATATTGGTTCCAGTTTTAGAATAAGATAGGATATATAATAATTTAAACCAAGGTTGACAAAGTGTGGCCCTTGGGCTGCATATAATTCCCTGGGGCCCCAATGCAACCTACACTCTATGTTTGCACCCCATACCTGACATTTGGGAAACCTTTTCTTCATACTGGAAAATGTCTCTTATACAGTCTAGGGATAATGGAGGCAGTTTCACCAGCCCACCACCCAGTTGTTTTTAGTTCTTGGAGGCTTTTTCCCTCCAATACTGGAAATAACAACCAGTCACTTTTAAGTCCCTCCCCCCTTTAAGAACCAGTGCTGGGTCAAAATCATGTTGACAAGGACCAAGCATATGGAAAAATTGCTCCCCACAGCTTCTACAGTGGGCCAAAGGCATTTTTCAGGGGGGAGGGGGAGCATCAAGATTACAGTTCTCCCAGTTTTGCCTCATTATATATGGGCCCTGAATTTAGAAGGTTGCCCACCCTGATTTTAACAAATTTCAAACTGTGGCTTAATATCCTGCCTTGTTCCAAAACAGATTAGCATAGATTCCTGCTTTATACAATATGGGAAACAATTTTATTAAACTCATTTTTATTAAACTCATTTTATTAAGCTCATGCAACATTCTGCTACTGTGGGATGGTCATCTGGCATGTTGATTATTCAACAGAAACATACTGCTGCTAAATATGGTTTACAAAAGTCTGAGAACATTGGAAAACAATGAACTCAGTTTTGCCAAAGATCTCTGTAGCAGGATCAAATAATGTTCTGTGATCTTCAATGCCATCTTATACAGGCCCAAGCAATTTTGTTGTCTCAGGTGTCCTCACCACTTTCCAGTTAAACAAGTGATTCATAGAATTATAGTTGGAAGAGACCACAAGAGCCATCCAGTGTAACCCCCTGCCATGCTGGAAGACACAATAAGAGCACTCCTGGTAAATGACTATCCAACATCAATTTTAAAACCTCCAAAGAAGGAGACTCCACCACACTCAAAGACAACATATTCCACAGTCAAACAGCTCTTACCACTAGGAAGTTCTTCCTAATGGCGAGGTTGAATATCTTTTCTGGTACTTTGAATCAATTGTTCCATGCCCTAGTCTCTGGAGTACCAGAAAACAAGCATGCTCCATCTTTGATATGACATCCTTTCAAATATTTAAACATGACTATCATGTCACCTCTTAACCTTTTCTTCTCCAGGCTAAACATACCCACCTCCCAAGCCACTCGTCACAGGGCATGGTTTTCAGACCTTTCACCATTTTGGTCAGTCTTCTCCTGACACATTCCAGCTTGTCCATATCCTTGAATTGTGGTGCCCAGAACTAGGCACTGTATTCCAAGTTAAGTCTGATGAAAGTACAATAAAGTGGTACTATATTTCCCTTCATATATAGACACTATACTCCTATTGATGCAGGACAGAATTGCATTTAGTTATTTATTTTAGCCTTCACATCAGACTGTTGACTCATGTTCAACTTGTGATCTATTAAGAGATAAAAGATCTCTTTCACATGTATTGTTGTCAAGCCAGGTGTCACCCATCTATATCTGTGCATTTTTTTTTTCTACCTAAGTGTAGCATCTTACATTTCCTTCTGTTGAAATTCATTTTGTAAGTTTTGGCCCAGCTTTCTAATATGTTAGGGCCATTTTGAATTCTGATCCTGTCCTCTAGGGTATTACATATCTGGCTTACATAGGGATAGTGACACAAGGCATACAGTGTTCTGTCCCAGTACTTTGTTGTCACCTCCTTATCACTTTGCCTCAAACAGCATCTCCTTACTACCTGCTTATTATTATTATTGTTATTATTTATAAAGTGCTGTAAATTTACACAGCACTGTACATACATACAGTCTTTTTAATTAGATGGTTCCCTGCCCTCAGGCTTACAATCTAAAAAGACACCACACAAAAGGAGAAGGGAGTGGTGGTGGGGAAGGGTATGAGGTTCATCAGTTCCTCTCTACCTCCAAGGCCTGGACCAAGGCACATGGACTGGAGGGAGGGCTTGGCTTCATAATTCCTGTAATGCACTAATGGCACCAGAACATATCAAATGAGCCAAGCAATGCATGCACCTATGCTTTTATTTTATTTTATATTATTTATATGCCTCCTTTCTCCCAGGCTGGGATCCATAAAACATTACAATGTTTACAAAAATTCAAAATAAATTTTAAAACACCACATTAAAAAGATACTGACTTCCAGAGTGTGCAGCCTTGTCTTGATTGCAGCTCTGTCTCCTTACTCAATCAGGATCTTCCCCCAGAAGCACTGTTTGTGGCATGATGCAAGAAGGCAGCAAGGATAAAACAGCTATCCTGTCCAAATCAGCATAAGCATCAGCAACACTAGGGTACTGACTCAAGAGGACAGCAATGGCTCTGTGTGTGTGTGTCTGCCTATTAAAAAGGAGCTGGCTTGCTGTGCCTAATGGTAGGCATCACTAGCATTGCCAGGTTTTCAAATGAGCAATAAGAGACAAACAAAATTCATGCCATGCATCAGGCAGTAGCTATTAATAAATTGGTATTCTACCTAGATACAAATCAACAGATTGTTTCAGTAAACTTAGCTATATATTTCTCTGTAAAAATAACATATTTTCCAAATTCATTTATGTCTTTTTAAAGGTCTCATACTCAAAATTATGTTTTGCAGGGGTGGCATCCTGTATGGTCTATATAAAAGGAAAAGCTTTCCAACTCCCAAATAGGAGACATCACTTATATCAATGGACACCTGCCAGTCCTGAAAGGGACATGCTTTCTGGCCTTCAAATAAGGAATAACCTTTATTATGAGCAACACCTGGCAACTCTAGCCAGCACTGATAGATAGATAGATAGATAGATAGATAGATAGATAGATAGATAGATCCACTCACTTTTGAACACCCCTTTACATGGCCTAGTAGAAAATACATTCCATTCAATATAGTCTTGCGGTGGAATGTAGTGAAGCATCAAAAAGAGAAGATTGGTCATGACTTCTGCTTGATACATTGCCAGCTGATCAGGATTCATGGTAGAGCTACCAGCTTGGCTTCTTTCCTGTTCTGGTCTAATTCAAACACAGCTGGACACCAAACTACTGTTTTGCCTTCTCTTCTTAAAGCAGCCAAAGTGGGTGCAATCATATGTAATCCTTGTATTTTGTAAGAAAAGTTTATTACAAAAGGCTCATCACCTAGATAAACAACACAAACGTAAGCAGCACTGGTTAGTTATTAGAACAACACCTGGAGACAGAAAGTAGTTTCTGGATCTTTCCTAAGATTTGATTCACATTGGTAGTGCAAATTAACTGTCTTTCCTTAAAATAATATACTGTTACCCCTGAATAATCCCTCACAAGATAAGGGTATTCCCCTTCCTCTTATAAAATACATTATGAGCCAGCTGAGAGAATAATGCACCAAAGAGAGCTAGAAATCCTGCTTTTATAAATACATCTGTGAGAATAATAATCATTACATTTTTTGCTACTGTGTGATGTGTTCTGGGTCACTGAAAATCAGTCATGTTGGGCCCTCTGTGGACTAGTGCCAGAAACCTACTGCAGATAAAATAATGAGGTACATAAAGGAATTAAAAGAGAGAGAGAGAGGTGGGAAAGACAGCATGAGAAAGAATAGAGAAGGAGTGGGGGGGGGGGAATAAAGGAATAATGAATGGCAGAATAATTTGTAACCTGCCAAGTCAAAGGTATTCCCTCTTGCCTGACTTGTGCTCTGCCAGTTATTCTTCTTGTTTTGGCAGATAGAAAGAGCAGGAAGACTAACTGGTCCCCTGTAAGTATAACATGGCAACTTCTCCATTGCCAAAAAGAGGGTGAATGCCTTTTTTAAAAAAAGGCAAAAGAGGACATGGATGCATAAAATATGCATAGTCTAGTTTATATTGGCAGATGCAAGATGGGGAAATAATTACTATAATTTAAACTAAAAAATAAAATGCATCTCATCATAGGAAGCAGAACAGTGATCAGGTTACTTGGGTGCTTGCTCCCAAATATCCAGCTGCTACTAATCTGATGGGCAACTTAAGGCCTCCCTTCTAATTCTTCATACAGGACCTGGACTGGACAGTCCTTCAAACAGAGGACTGTTCTCTCCAAAGTAGGACACCTAGGTTCCTGATCAGGGCTTCTCAGCCTTATAACTGTTGGACTCAGTGGGTCACAAAACTTGCAGTCCTACCAAAAGGTAAACAAATGGCCCTACTGAATTCACTGGAATTTACTCTCTAGTATGTGTGCTTAAGCTTAGTTTCATCACATAATTAATATTTATTAATATAAATACATCATAATGAATCAATATTATGTATTTAAATAGTGGAGAAACTCTGAAGATACATAAGGATGGCAATTTCTAAGGAAAAATATATATTTATATACTGGTAATAGTTTTGGTATATCTCAAATGCTTGTGTGTGGATTGTCCAAGCTTTTAGGGGCACAGAAATCTGAAAGTTCAATTGATGAAAAGCTGTAAAGAAAATGATATCCTGGCTTTCTGCATAAATAATAATGTAATTTTGTTAACAGGAACAGTGGCTAAGAAAAACATGTATTTTTGAAACCCCATTGAGGAAAAGACAGTGGAGGGAAGCTGAGTATAGAAATGGTAGCAGGAAAAGGATTATGTACCCACCGCTTTTCTAAATTAATCTCCCCTGAAGCTATTTCTCATCTATAATAATAAAAGAGAATATCTGTCTGTGGAAACCATAACTCATCAGGACATCATGCTACATGTATCAAAATTTGAAGAGAGTTTTTGGTTGATGTCCAAGTTGTACTGCCAAGTTTCAGTTCAAAATTTGAAACAGAAGTCTTTCTAGAAGCAAGGGGGGCATAATTCATCAGAAAATAATGGTAGAATTATCAAAAATTTATGATGTTTTGGTTGTTGTCCACATTTTGGTGGTCAGTTTCAAAAAGCAAAAAGGAGGTCTATTATAACAATTCATTATGGTAGATGCCACAATGTTTAGTGTTTCTGGTTGCTCTCCAAGTTGCAGTGGCTAGTTTTGTCAAATTCTGAAAAGAAATGGGTGGTTTCCCAAATGTGAAAAGGGGACACTGTCATAACTCATCAGAAATGAATATTTAAGGGATTAGAAAACAATAGAGGCCCCCCTGAGATAAGAGATGTCTTTCTGGGCTATTAGGCATATACCTGGGCAGTACTAGGCACACTTCTACTAGTTTTAATAAATATTACTGGAGCTCTATTACAAGCAATCATATGTACCATATAGGTGGTCTATCAAACTAAAGTCCTTACCATGAGAAAATAGCCTAATTTAAAAACAGTACTTGGTGTTAGATGTTTGAGTGTTTCTTTTTAAAATCAAGAATGAGTGTACAAATACATGAAGTCTAAAATTTTAAAATGGTGAACATGTTTAAAATAAACTGTTTATATGTGTGATCTGAGAAAGACACTATTAAAACATGACACCTACATTTTGCCTATTAACAGTGTGATTCTGCTTTGTTGATTCTACTGATCTTTTTGTTGATGCCTTACTCAGAAGTAAATGCCAGTGAGGAAGTAAATATGACTCCCAGGTAATCTGAGGCTGAAATCCTATATCTGAGTAAATATATTGAAGTCCGAATTGGGATGTTAACATGAAACACACACACACACACACACACACACACACACACACACACACACAATTAAACTTATTGCATGGCACTTGGAAGAATGGGAACAGAACAGAATGGAATGGGGGGAAACATGCATTACCGCACAGAAGAACGCCACTTATGCCACCGGGAGTCCCCAAACCATTATCCAGTCATTCCACAGCAGCCAATTTTGAAGAATGGTTCAAAATCATCCTTCAAAATCGGCTGCCGTGGAACAGCTGGAGGATGGCTTGGAGACTTCCAGCAGCACTAGTAGCGTTATCCCATGTGCAAACCCACTTTCCCCCACATTCTGTTCCATTCCATTCCATTTCTGTTCCTCCAAGTGCTGTGCAATAAGCCTAAATATTTAGAAAATGCAACAGGGAGGTTTGTGGGACCATTCAACCCTGACATGCACCAACTGCCCACTCACACATATGGGCCAAATTCTCACTGGGCTATAAATGAATGTACAGTGCTGTGTAAATTTACAGCGCTTCATAAATAAAGGTTAATAATAATAATAAATCGAATCAAGAATCTGATTATAGGAACATCATTCCCATTTTAAACTGGCATTCGATCCTTGTTTAAGGAAAATCGTTCCCATTTGAATCCACGTTCGATCCAACTTTGATCGATTTCTCTAGCTAAAACCCAAATGAGTGGTGGATAACCCAGGTTATCCTGACACCACTTTTCCAGAGGGTTTTTTTTTCCAGCTGCCATGTTGGATCCACGGCAAATTTATGGGAACGACAAGGGTGTCCGAATCGGGGGAGGAGCAATGTTCAAGGGGCTGTCCCAGGGGTGTCACCAGCTTTGTTCTCTTTTCTGGCATTCCCAGTGCCATTTTCCCCCGTTCGCGTAGCCTTTCCCTGGTGGTGTGTCAAACTTTTTTTTTAGAGGGAGGGAAAAAGAAAGGAAAGAGGAAAAGGGATATGGAGAAAGGGAGGCTGGCGAAAACTTTTTGTGAGCAGAAAGGAAAAAGAAAGGGGGGAAAAAGCCAAAACCCTGAACATGGCTCCTGCATCCAGCCTTGTTTCCTTTTTTGAGACAGAAAATGGGTGGCTGGCTGCTGCATATTGGGATGATTTGAAGAAGAAGGGTCCCCTTGCTCAGGAGGAGACCTATGGAGACCAGGAGCCTCCTCACTCAGGCTCTCCTCAGCTTTGTGGGGGCTTACTGGGAAGGAAATGCCTTCCCCCAAATCCTCCTGAGGCAGGAATGCTGAACCTGAGACTCTTGTTCACAAGGAGCCCCATTGGGTTGCAAGTGGGCACCTCTTTCTGCCTTGGAAAAATCAGTCTCCCAAGTGTAATAAAAGGGCCTTAGGCTGCCTAAGCACCCCCCAAAAAAATTAAAGGGAGGAACACTAAGAAATACAACTCTCTCTCTCTCTCTCTATGTACCTATCCAACCCCTCAACCTTTTTTTCTCTTCAAATTCCCCACAGATCCACCCTTCTCTCCCCCTCTTTGCAAATAATAATAATAATAATAATAATAATAATAATAATAA
>NC_056524.1:109159851-109173125 GCF_019175285.1 Sceloporus undulatus | reverse complement strand
GAAAAAGGGAAAAAGGAGGAGGAAGGAGAGGAGAAGGAAAAGGGGGGAGAGAAAAAGAAAAGGAAGGGAAAGGAAGGGGGGGGGAAAAAAAGGAGGGGAAGGGGAGAAGGAGGAAAAGGGAAAAAAGGAGAAAAGGGGAGGGGGACTAAAGAAAGAGAGGAATGGTACCAGAAAAAGGAGGGAAAAGAGGTGCGGAAGGAATCTTGTCTGAAAAAAACCTGGTTGGATCATTGTAAAGCAGACCTCACCTTCCCTGCTGTGTTATGAAAGGGTGTGGTGCTTAAAAAGGCTGTGGCTTACGTGTATCTAAAAAAAGAAAATACTGGGATTAAAAAAAAGACTGACTAAAACAAAGGGGGGTGGCAATCCTTCAATTATTATTTTTCATTTTGTGACACCCGAAAGTGAAAAAGTGTAATCAAAGAACAATCACTGGTCCCAGTGCAATCAAATAAAACAAAACTGCAGATATGCCTTTGGAGACAACCCGACTCAAGAAGAAATCCCCTTCAGAAGCTTTTCCTGGTAGAAATAATTCTGGAGAATTCCTATGTATTGACTGGTTGCTTCGAGCAGGTTGGTTGTGTACTGCTCCCATGAGGGTGAATGATCACCAAGAGTCACACAACAGGTGACAAACTGAACAACAGAATAGAGAGGGATTACTTACAGGTCAAGAGGCTCCTGGCTCAACCATGCTTCATTTTCTTTTTTGTTCATATATGGATTTTTAGAAAGAGCTTCTTCCTTATTGACTCTAGGTTGTGATAACTGAATCAGCTAATAAGTAACCCTTAATAGGAAGGTACAGTTAAACTTAGACTTTAAGGATTTACTGGCACACTTGGATAGTTTCAAATATTTTCCATATCAGCTTGCCTGGAGACTATTGCAAACAAACTATGGAAATAAAAATTGAAGAACAACGTCTACTTATTTGCTCTTTAACATATCTTACATAACCAATGTCTTCTATCATCATCTGTCATACCTACCGTACCCTATCTGTACTCTCCTCTTATCTCAGTGATAAGTATGGTATGTTGACTTTTTTCATGGACTTTTTGGAAGAGTAAATGTATATACTAGTCTGTAAATGTTCCATTATGGATAAAGATCCTGATTACAGGAGTTGGTAGAAAGATACTTTGTTATTGTTGTTCTGTGCCTTCAAGTCATTTCCATCTTATGACGACCTTAAAGCAAATCTATCACAGGGGTTTGGGGACCTGTGACCCAGCAGGTTTCCATGGCTAAGTGGGGAATGAAACCCTGCTCTCCAGAGTTGTAGTTCAATGCTCAAATGGCTATACCACATTAGCTCTCAGACAGATACTACAGCATTAACATTCTGCTAAATATTTCAGACACTCTGTCATATTAGAATCTAAACGTGTTTCCTTGCTATCTAAGTTAGAACTCTCCTCCGTCTCTCTCTCTCTCTCTTTCATCATACACACTCCTCTGTTCTTTTCCTTTCCACAACACATACTGCCAACATTTTACACAGAAAAACCAGGATACATTTGGCCTAGCAACATCAGCATATGGTCAAGATGGCAAAAATTCTTTATGAGGAAGAACACATAAGCTAGAAGAGGCTACAGCAGTTTGGGTCAGCAGTTTGTTTTTGCCAGAACCTGCTGGGAAGAACAAGACTCTAACTCTCCTCTTCCCCCTGAAGATTTAAGGGAGTGCAAACTACTTTGCTCTTTGAACTCAATTTGCAGCAATTGAAGTAAGCTGAAAGATGGAGGAGGAGGGGGCAGTAGCAGGAGGAGAAAAAAACTGAGACATTGTCAAAGGAGCTGAAAAAGTGGGATGGCAGGGTAAATAGGATTATCCCTGCCAAAGTGGGAAAGAGACATCTGCCTTGTGCAATAGAATTTCTACCTTACCCCAGAGAAGGTGAAAAAAATAATGTTGTGTTATGAAAACATGAAAAAATTCCTTCCCAGCCCCTAGAGGTAACCAGCAACAACCCGAGGATTCATGTGGCAGCATCAAATGTGGGCTGCATTTCTCTTTGACCTGACTTCTTGATGTTGGCCGCCACTCTGCCCAGAAAACCAAGCTGTGCCTTAATATCCAGACTGTAACAGGAGGACCTGCTTATCACAGAGAATTAAGAAGAGGGGGAAAACTAATGGCCTGACCCTGAACTGTGCAGCCAACTGCTTGCCACCTGAGTCTTCACGTAAGACCTGAATGCCGTACATTGCCAGTGTCCCACCCTCAGAATTCTAGTGCTGGGCAAACAGTATTCTTCAGCAGCACCAGCAACAGCACTATCTATGTAAAAAGAATGGTAGGAAAACTGCTAAGGTGGGGACCCAGTTTCTGAGATGGCTCACATCATCACAGATCCAAATGGGTATTGGGTGACAGGGAGGCTGCAAGTATGTGAAAATAAGCTCCCCAGTACCTGTGGGCATAACAATAAGTAGTCCATCATGGTCTAGAATGGACAAATTTGTCCAGCTGAGGCCTTCCCAAAGCAAACATTTGCCTTGTGTCTACCTGGTCCCAAACTATGTGGTGTAAATTGGAAAGAAACAGAGTTAGTGGTAAAACAATATGAGTACTTCCCTGCACAGGGAATCCAAAAACCATATGTGAAATCATCCAGAAGGCACCTGGCACTCTTCCTCTTGATATAAAGTGCCAACCAGGCCACTATACACCTATTTTTTAATCTCTCTCACCTTTCAAAATGTTTTTGGGGAATAAGCTTCCTATTGAATCAGTTACATAGTGGACAACTCCTTTAGAGTCCCCCCCCTTTGAAAACAACAATATGGAACCCTGTGCTTTGTCAAGAGCACTGAGTGTAGGGAGGATTTAACCATTCCACCCCAGCCACTTTCATCCCCAGTTCATTTTCATCCCCAGTCCAGTAGTTATCAAAGCAAGTATTATAACCTTTTTTCTACCCATGAAGCCTTCCCATCCCTTACCCTCTTTGATAATCATGGGGGTGAGCTGGGATGTGAGAGAAATGTCTGACTTGGGAACTCAGCTTGTGGCTTCCTGGGCTAATACTGAGCAGATGTGTTGAGTGTAATCCTATGCATGCCTGGTTATAATTAACTCCCATTGACTTTACTGGGATACAGTCAATTAAGTGAGGACACATTCAATTAATTCAACAGACACACACAAAACGCCTTTTCTAATTTAACATGGAGTGTCATTCTTTGTTAGTCTTCTGGTGGAAAAATAAAAATGCTTACATTTCAAGTTAGTTTAAGAGGATAATCCTGTACCCACCTGCCTCAGAGTAAGCCCTACTGAACTTAAACAAATATACTTTTGAAGGAATGAATATACATAATAAATTATGGCCAAGACACAATGTGGTGCAGTAGTTTGATTGTTGGACTAGGACACAGGGAGACTAGGACACTGAATGACTGCTTGGTTATTAAAACCAACTGGATGACCTTCAGCAAGTCAAACTCTCTCAGCCTCAGAAGAAGAAAAGGGCAAACCCAATCTGAATAAATTCTACCAAGAAAACCCTTTGATAGGATTACCTTAGGGTTAATGTAAATCAGAAATGACTTGAAGGCACACAACAACAAATGACAACCGTTATTCTTCAGAATATTTTTTTTTTAATGAAAGCTGAAATACACCTTGATTAGATTTGGATCTTGCATTCATGCAATTTTTGCATAATGCTTGCCTCCCTTTCATTATTTTAAATTAATAAGGCTCATTTATATGCTAAATAAGAAATCAGTACCATTCTGATTTTGATATGCTTATTGCCATTCTTAAAATTTTCTCCTACAATCAGATAGCCACCCACCTGGGACTAAGCTCCCTTCAATGTTCTGTGACTTACTTCTGAGTAGAAATGCATACAGTTATGCCATCCATAACATTCTCTTACAGAATATTCTCTTCCCTAGACAGCATATAAAAATGAAATCACAGTTCAATAACATAATATCAGCAATGTCAACTCCAACACAGACTGACCATACATCCTACTTTATTGAAGGATGCCCATTTTATGAAAGCCTGTCAGAGCCAGGGGTGTAGCTATGGGAAGGGAGCAAACTGAGGGCATCCTCCTCCCGTAACATTCATGCCCTCCAAAGTTGGCCATTCTAACAGCTCTGAATGACAAACCAATGAGCAGGCGCTTTATACAATGAACAGCTACATATGGGAGATGGTAGGGGCTCTTGGAGAGGTCTCATTTGTAAGATTGCCATAAACTGAAGTTGACTTGACAGCAAATAATGACAACAACAGAGTTCTTCAAATAACCTTGGAAAAACATTAAACTTGTTCACTATCTTCCATAATGAAGTCAAAGATGTCCCATGACTTTCCATTGCTCAATCCGGCGTTCATTGCAGCTTGTCTTCACAGATCTAAACCAATGTTTAGTAATATGTGCAAACAATGCTATAAGGTTAAAGGGGAAAGCAATGCCACAGACGCTGCTTCCCAATAAGATAGTGATCTGCCTTAAGCCATTGCAGGAGCATGAGTATTAAATATAATTGTTTTCACTGACCCATTGTCTTCCAAGAATTATGAAATGAAACTGGGTTTCAGAGTTGAGTTGAACTGAACATGATTTTCTGCATCTTCTAACAACAAATGGTATTCCTGAATTAAAATAAAGTCTATCAGGTGAGCAGATTGTATAAGTTGCTTGGCAACCTCACAGACAAAACCAATTGCTACATGGCAACAGATGGCTTGTGGATGGCAGACTGAGCAGTGATATTCAAAGATTAGAACAAGAAAATAAAAGTTGTTGTGAGATTTTCTAGAAGACCCTAGGAGATTATTGTTTGATCTTATTTAAATGTAGAAAACATGTGCTTCAATTCAAAAGCTTCAGCTGTAGCTTCAAAATAGCAAGAAAACTGTAATGCAGTATATATCATCTGGTTTGGTCATATAATGAGTATCTGTGGATATTCCATACAAGAGAAAGTATCAGTCAGCTGGGACATGTTCATCCTAAAGCAGATGGTTTTGCCCTATGTAACATGATAGAGCCTCCTTAGATTTTTATCCAAACCTCTAAAATGAATTATTGCTATAGGCACAGATTTTAACAGTAGGCTGGCTCACACAGGCATATTCCTCACTCCTTGAGGGTTACGTGAAGTGATAAATATGCAGATGTGAATAAGGGGCTAGGGATAGAATGTTCATACCACTTCAAAATGATGGCTGGCATTCCGTATTGCAGTTAGAGATTCATAACCTAGGAGTTTATCGCATTCAGGTTAGAACAGCCCTTGAGCGTTCTTAAAGGGACCGTTCTGGGGATGGGAGGCAGCGGGGAATGCTGTATATCGCACAGCAAGAACGCCGCCGCTGCCACTGCCGCTGCCGCCACCGCTGAGCGTTCCCCTTCTATTCTGGAAGTGTTCTAGAGGGCCGATTTTTGAGAACGCTTGAGAAAGCGTTCCCGAAAATAGGCCCTGGGGAATGCTCCCAGAATGGAAAGGGAACACTTGGCGGCAGCTGCGTTCTCGCTGTGTGATATACATACAGCATTCCCTGCTGCCTCCCGTTCCCAAAACGGTCCCTTTAAGAACGCTCAAGGGCCATTCTAACCTAAATGCGATAAACTCCCTAGAGTTAGAGATCTATAACTGCTCTATATTCCATAAAACTAAGTATTGTGACACTATGTAAATGTCCAGCCTGAAATTGGGGTGCAAGGAAATTAATGTTTCCAACCTCTGCCCACCCACGATTGAAACTGTAACTATCAGAAGCAGGACCTCATTACAAGAACTTGTCGCAACCTTGCTCACTGATGAGAGGGGTTGAAAATGTCAAATTCCTTGTGCCCCAAATTGCCATCTGGACAAACCGGGGGGTGGGGGTGGGGTGGGGAGGATTTACATAGTCACCGCTTGGAGAGACCTTCCTTGTCCTATCTAGCTGCTTGTTGTTAAGGTGGGCTGGGTGGGTTCAGGACAAGAGACTTAGGGCTAGTTGACACTGGGAGCAAAAGTCTGAATGCCCCTCCTGCCCCCACACCCATTCCAGAGCTATCCTGCATAGCTTTTTCTCCTTAGGGACATCAGGTAGATTATCTACTGACTATTCCTGGGTCCTCTGCTACTGATCCATCACCAGCACTGCCCCTGTTGTTCCTGCCACTATTGCCCAACCCACTGCCATAGCTACTGCTGCCTCTGCCACCCCCATCCTCACCACCCCCACTGGCACCTTCAAACCTTGTCTGGGCCTGATTCTGACCCAAATGGTAAGGTTGTCCCATCCTCCTCCCTTGGCAGTGTCAGCTTTGCTAGTTTGCCTTGTTACTTTGAGGCAAATGAAGCACTCAGCATGTGATCTGGGCACTTCATTTGGCCTAGCAAATGGCTGTGAGTTGACAGTGATGGTGCTTCCAAAGGAGGAGGAGGGGTAAAATGTCACCATTCAGACCAGAAACTGGCCCAGGCATTAAAATGGTGGTGCCATGATAAGATAGGATAGGATACTAAAGGAGAATATCAGAGAATATCAGAGAATATCTTTTCACTTACGTAATATTTGCAGTAGAGTTCATATATTCAGCTGGAAGTTGTCAGATCTGTTTGGCATCAGAGGGTACACAGTCTAATGGAAGGGCAATTAGATCGGAAAGGAACAGTGGCAACAAGTGACTAAGGTTGTTACTTTATGTGTATCTAAATGTGTTCATTGTTTTTTCTTTGGTCCAAAATGCAGTGTTTGCAACAGATCCATTTCTTGAGCCAGGCAAAGTTTGTTATTTGGTCTCCTGGACTAAATATAGACTGCTTGCCCCAGATTTTTCTATTACACGTCTAGGGTATCATAGGAAAGGTCTGTTGGCCTGTGGTCTTAAACAGAGAAGAAACAAGTTTATTTCCTCTTGTGTGTAGGAGATTGGTTGTGAGACTGGCAGTTGTTCATTTTCTGTTTTGCCAATTAATTGCTCTGTGTGTGAGAGAGATGAAATCTCTCCTGTGTGGGCACAATCTCTCATTTAGAGCAAAGCCTCACAAAACTTGGCAAACTTTGTGAGGCTTTGCATCAGCAGCGGGGCGGGGGGAGAGATCTGGCTTGATGATCGAGTGCTAATATGGAGATGGTGACTGTACTTATTTATTTATTTACGAAGAGCCATACAGGGGAACTCCACAATAGTTTTATGAGTGAGAATGAAGTAGCATGGTTACTATACTAACTAGTAAGAAAATTCCAGTACTTAAGCATTTCACAATGCTAGTACTATGAAGAGTTTTTAAAAAAAGACTACAAAAGCCTTGAGAGGCGAAGCAGAATATGATTGTTCCAGAATGGAAGGACAAGTGGAAGCAGAAAGACAAGTAGGAATAGAAAGAATATTGAGGTTTTTTTAAAATAAATACTCAAAAAATGTTTTGGTTTGGTTTGGTTTGATTTTTCAGGAGTTGGAAAACACTGTTGTGGAGAAATTGGAGTGATGAGAATCTTTGCCATTTGCGACATATTGTGCACAAAAATGGCATGTGTTTGGTTTGTTTGTTCATTTCCATAGAAAAGAGTACAAAAATACCATGTGTAAATTTTGTACAGAATGAATCCCCAGTGACACCATTTTTGCATAGAAAATAATATTTTTCATACAGATATAGAAATACTATTTTCAGCACAGAAAAAGTTGTTTCCTGCACAGAAAAATGCTTTTTTTGTGTGAACTTTGCAAAGAGTAAGACTGGAGAATCATTTTTGAAGACTGCACATTTTTTGAAGACTTTCAGGTTTGAGGACAATTTGCAGACAAGTAAAGGTTTCTCTGTTTAGAAAGGTATTTGATGATAGACTATATAAGGCCCATCCTAACGAAGTAATATGTCGAATCTTACTAACTGCTGTGCTTGTGTGTGTGTGTGTTTAAGTGTGTATTATACAGTATAATACAATGACAGCAACAGGGCAGTCAAATCCATGGATATTCAGCTAATAGTATACCCTATACCTCTCCTCCTGAATATGCACTAATATCTAGAGCTTGGTATGTTTCAGGGCTGTGATGACCTGCAGAAACTAGAAGTTATATACATATAGGAGGCATGCTGACTAGAGGACATGCAGAGACCTAGATAAAACTCAGGCCTGGTACAGATGGGCCATTTGCGGCGCACCCATTACATGCTAGGGTTGCTCGGGGGCGGGGCATGCACATGCCCTGCAACCCTAGCACGTCATAGGTGCGCTGCAGCTGTGCAGCACCATCCAGATGATGTGCGCAGTGGTGACATGCAAGCAGCGCAACATCCAAGCAGGGCTGTGCCACTGGCATGTCATCGCACTGTCGCTGGCGCTTTGGCATGGTGCAAGTACGCTGCAAAAAAGGAGCCACTTCTGTGTGCTCCTTTCTTGCTGTGCAGCAGTGTTGCACAATTTGGTTGCTGAGGCACTGCTGCATAACAAGGAGGGGCAACTCCCCGGCACCTCTTTTTGCACTCTGTACCGCGCCTAAGATAAAAACTAAATGTGTTTTCTGGTCTCTTCACTCCTTCCCCCTTCTGCTTACAATGCAAACAAAGGTCGTTGTATCAAAAAAACATCAGTGACCATTTGCCCTTTACTCATCTTATGATGATGTTCCTATACACCCCTCCTGCCTGATCATTAAGGGAGTGTCTCAAATCTAATCAATATATTATCACTCCAGAGCTAAACCATCAACTGGTCTGAACCCTTTTATCAGTCTCCTGGGGAAATCATTACAGCTTTTGTCATAACAGAATGCATCCCTTGAGGTTATGAAACATCTGCCCCAGCCATGTCATGTTGTTCACAGACCAAGGCTATGTAACCCCCTATGGTCTGAGCCATTCTGCATTTTCCGTGGACTTCTGTTCAGGACTGGTAATTATCATCCTCTTTAACCCCCAACTTCTCCCTATTCAACCTCCCACACCTTTCTTTCTAACTACCTTGTATGATTTTTAAGGTCACCTCAGTTCTTGTATGTCTGTATGAACCCTTGCACATTTCTAAATAAAAAGCTTTATTTACTGAAACTGGACCACTCTCTGCAGTTATTAGCAGTATACATAGGTGGGGGAAAAATCCCTGCAGTTACCTTCCTCTCTCAGGCTTCCTTTGAGGTATAATATCCCCAAATTTCAAGGAGATGCCAGCACTGTGAGTGGGAACCCCCAATGTTCCCCACCTTTTAAGGTAACACAACTCACCAGTACAGGGGGTCCATTGTATGCTTTTTTAATCTGTTTTTTTAATTTAATCTTAATCTTTGTTTAATCTTGTTTGAACATTTGTATCTAATGGATGTTTTAACAATTTTTTTTTAAAATGTTGTAATATGCTTTGAATCCCAAACTGAGGAAAAGGTGAGATAGAAATAAATAATGACAACAACTTCCTTTGAGAATGAATTGAGTGAAGAATTCAGAAAGGGCAAGGATATTAGACATACTCGTAATTAACATCCAGGCAACTTGACCTAGATGCCTACAAATGGACATAGATAAGCCATCTTTACATGACTGAGTGCTTTGAAAAATCAGGAACAAATGGAGCAACATTTTATTTGCAATTGCAAATAAAAATACATAGTAGTATAATAATATATAAAGAAATTAGATATAAAGCAAATTTCATTCCTAGGATGTGTTAAATTATTAAAACAGTTTTAAAATAAAATAGAGCATACTAAGGAGACCAAAATATATATCATTTACTGTAAATCACCAATGGCAGTCACTAATATGTTCAAACAGTTGCATACTATAAAAGAAAAAGAAAGGAAGGAGAAGGGAGAGAAGGGGAGGGAGAAAGGGGGAGGGAGAAAAGAAGACTGAAACTTCACCATTCCTTTTCTACCGAAACCACAGCTGGTTCCTCATACTGACGATGGCCCGAAATGTGCTCAATGTAAATGTCTCTGGACCATCTAATGGTGTCTGACACCATTAGCTTGTGCATGAGTTTTGCATAGCGCTTTCCCACTCCACAGACTCTCAGCACAGGTTCATTTGGTAGATCCCAGGCACCCAGGGTTCCAACAAGCAATGCATGGACAGAGACCTCATACCCCATTTGTCTCAGGACATCAACCAGAGGGGTGTACTTTTGATGTTTCCGTTCTCTGGCCTCCCTCATGGATGGCTTCCTGTTTTCAAAGGGGATGGTGACATCCACAATAGTAATCTTCTTGTGGTCTTCATCTGTGATTACTATGTCAGGTCTCAGTTGGCTGTCTGTCCCAGGCACAGTTCGATTGAGAGAGATGGTGCCCATTGAGGCTGGGATAGCTTTAGCCAGTCGATTCATCACAGCATCGTGCCGATGTTTCCAGGCTGTCGAGTGTGGAGGGCAGTTGCAGAGCACATGTGGAAGCGTCTCATTTGGATGACCACAACGACGGCAACGTTTATCGTGGTTGCCAGTTTTAACAGCGCCATTGAGAGGCACAACAACCAGGCAAGCTCTATCCGAGAAAGGTGCAGCATGAAATATTCAAATGCTGGATGAGCCCTTAACCTATGTTCAACCCAATATGGTTTTAGACAGCAATTCTTCCATTGACTCTCTGGAATGTGAAGGGAAGGTGTGTGTGAGAGAGAGAGCACACTGATGATATTTCTACTCCAAATCTCCAGTCTCCCCTCTCTTAAACATCACTGGAGACAAGACAGCCCTTTCACCAACCAATGACCATAGAGTCATTAACTGAGATCAACAATGCTGGTAGTGAAGGAAAAACCTTCACAACTAGATCCCAGCAGCATGGAAATAACCACTGGTGACTGGAATAGTCGTGGACAGTTCTTGCATTTGCAGAGCTCTCTGGGTGCTTCTAGTCCCTCTTTCAGTCTTTGCTTGTGAAGGTGGACTTCAGTACTGACCAGTATGGTGAATGGGGGTAATACAGTCGGCCCTTCTTATACACGGATTTTTTATATATGGATTCAAGCATACATGGTTTGAAAATGTTCCAAAAAAGTATAAATTAACCTTGATTTTCCATTTTTTATAAGGGACACCATTTTGCTATGTCATTATATTTAATGGGACATGAGCATACACGGATTTTGTTATACACGGGGGATCCTGGAACTAAACCCCAGCGTATAACAAGGGTCCACTGTACGATATCTATGCATCTGTGTTGTGGCACAGATGATTGTTCAAGTCACCCCTGCACCTCTCAGAAGCCTGATTCTAAAGATCCAGGAAGCAAACAGAGATGGCTGCTGGACATGAGGATGTGGAGACTGCATCTGTTGTTGCTACCTCCCTCCTTCTATCTGGTGGGAGGCCCTGATCCAGGAAAATGCCCATCTTTAGACAGCTGCATTCCAACATGGGTTTGCTAGGGTGGGCAATGGCATATTTATCTCGCCCACTTTCCCAACGCTGGAGCTAAATGCCTCACTGAGGCACACTGAGGTCCCCCACCATCACACACCTGAGGAGGGAAGCTGCCCTAGAAGGGAAGATGCTACGGCTGCAAACTGTAGTTACTCTTCTATACAGGGGCAGTTTTGATTGGGAAAAATCACTGGGTGGTAGTGTAGTGGTGGTGACTAACCACCCCTCCATGCACATACACACACAGTCTATATCAGAGGATTTTGCCGCTGATATTTTGTAATCAAAGATACACAAATGTGACCACAGATTGAATTTATCATTCAGTTTAGCCCTAAGAAACAGGCTTGGGTGAGCATTGTAATTCACTGGAGGATGGTGGGACTGGGAGGCAGTAGAATTTACCACACAAGTAACTCACTTTTTCTACTCATTCTAATGTCCATGAATTAATTTTCCTTAGGTCTCATTTCAAATCTATGTATGTGTATATACAGTTCAGCTACGCAGATTATTTGCTTTATTTTATTTTTAAAAATTGAATTCGTATTTCCTTTCAGTTGTTCCACATAGCTAGCATATAAGTGGGGGAGGAAGCAAAATGCTACCAGGGCCATTTAATGTAGGCAATATGGTAAACAGCACTTCAGGGAAGAGTTTCAGAAGTGCATTTAATTGCATTTTCCGCTTCTCCTAACAGGAAGGGATTAAACTAGAATGAAATGTAATGGAACCAGTTCCTCTCCATCTACTTGAAGAAAGATGGGAAGCTTAGTGAATACTGTTTTGCTAATATGCTAGGAAAGGGCTAAGCCTTCCTAGAAGAAATAAACATCTAAGCCTATTACTTTAAAACTGACTCACACTGCCCCCATCTAAGTTTTCAAATTCAAAAGCTAGTTCATGTGATGTTTAAACTGCACAGCCTGGAGAACTATGCTTTACAGTTTCTCTAAAAACAAAATAATGTTTGATGTGGGAGTCACCATCATTACTGTACCTCTGTGACATCACCAAAGTGTATAATTCTCCAGGCTAGAAGATGAATCTCAGCCCAAGAATGCTTCCCTACATCCTGCTCACTCATCTGCACTCTCATCTGATTTCTTCTTAAGGTGGTAGCGATTACAGAGAAAGAAGCTAAAATCTCTTTCTGCTTCCATTTCCCCTTCCCTGGAACTTCCCAGCTTGGGCATAAAACCCACTGGGTAACCTTGGGTGAGTCACACTTTCTCAGCCTCAGAGGAAGACAACAGGTAATCTCTGAACAGATCATGACAAAAAAATCCCATGATAACTTCACTTTAGGGTCACCATAAATTGGGAATGACTTGAAGGCACACAGCAACAATACTGTACTAGGTTCAGGCACAGAGTCCTGATCAAGGAGAAACGGTGTAGTGAATCTGGCTCAGCATACTGCCTTAGGATTGTGGATGGCCTGTGTGTGCTGAGGAATCAAGAAAGATACAGAAAGATTGTCTATCTGATTTCAACCATGACCAAATTGGAACTGCTCAAGTGGGCACATATGTAGGGCAAAAGCTATCCCAGGTCAATCCCCCAGGAGGGAGATGAGCAAGGAGGATGAGAATCACCTGATCATCCATGCAGATATCTCTAGACAAAGGCTTTTCTCTGCTGGAGGAAGATACTCTTGAACTTCTGTTTTACCTGCAAACACAGATATCGCACACACCATTGCTTTCATCAATGAAGGGCTTATGCAGATTCCATTTTCTCTAGGTCTCAGGCTAAGCTCTCCTTACATAGTCCCAGCTTTCCTTATATGCTCAAAGTGCGTTCCTCCACACTGGGGTGCCCTCTGGGATCCGAGCCTTGTGGCAGTCTCTTTAATATTAAGTTTATTTATTTCAAATGGCGGGACCCTGCATGGAGGGGTGATCTTTGGGATAACAAGAGGCTTTCTC
>NC_056524.1:109150631-109156851 GCF_019175285.1 Sceloporus undulatus | reverse complement strand
ACTCAATTTATATTGGGATTATGGTGAACGAGGGCTGAAGTGACACAAACCTTTGGTGTTGGGTTACAGAAGCATGTGTGTAGTAAACAATGCAATAAAGCTGGAACAGGATTCTGCTCTAGCTGATGCAACGGTAGCCATGTGTTCCTCCTTACAACAGGCAAGATCTGCCACTGGAATCCTTTACTGGGCATGTGGGAACAGCAAAGCAGAGACAAGATGATCCTCACCAGCATGGGGGGGGGGGGGGGGGGATGAAACAGAGATTTATAGATCTAGCCACAAAATTATTAGACAAGTGAAGAAAAAAATCATTTCCTCGATGCATTTTGGAAGAATCCTTGAAGAGGTTTCTAGAAGAATCCAAATGTTTTTACTTTCCCAGTCAATGCTTACCTGACCTTGTTGTTTCATTTTACATGTATAATGTGAATAAAAAATGAGTTCTTAATGAAACATGTATTGAAACATATTCAAGCTCTTCTTCTTCTCCTTCTTCTGCCCCCTCCTCTTTTTGGGTGGTGGTGGTGGTGGTGATGGTGCAGGAATCTATCTCTATTCTTTCCATGTTATCACTACCTCTGGAACCAAGGTTTCTGTTAAAGAAGTAATGCTCAGGAGCATATCTACTTGGTTAACTGAGGTATGTCTGTATATTTGGGAGACAGGCGCCAAAAGGCTGCCTGCCTCACAGATCAGCATTGTAACATCCTAGAGCACTGTGAAAGTGTGAGAAATGTTGTGATTTCTGCTGTCCTGTTTAGGTGATTGTGCTTGAGACTATTCTTTCTAAACTCGCCTCATCTCTTTGCTTCCTGTATTCTTTCAGAAAGTTTTGCTTTGGGGAAATTATGGCTTCAGCAAATGGCAGATTCAGAGGTCATAATGTTATTCTTGAAAACACCTTACCTTGGAATTAGAAGAGGGACATAAAACATTTCTCCTGAGGCAAGCAAAGTCACAGACATAAAATACTTATCTTAGTAAGCTCGTAAGTTAACAAGCACTTCTCGCTCTCCCCACCCCCAGCCAAAGATAATACAGCACTGATGATTAATGCCCTGGGAATACTAAATCTACAGTAGGAAAGTAATTTTATTAGGACCAATATCACAAAGTGAGTAGACTGCTTTTGAACTATTCAAAACCTCTTCAACAGACTGGATGATAAGCAAAACTGAAGGGAAGAGAATTTTTTTATGATGCCTCTGTCCATTGTGGCTGTTCCATGAAAACTGAGAATGCTGGTGATATTTGGGAGCTGGCCTTTTTCTGATACTCAAGCCTCAGCAAAATCCTGACCTTATCACCCTCCAAACTGGCATTGATCATCCTGAGGAAAGAATCGGACTATGATGAGTGCTCCTGAATCAGCAACCTTCCCTGGCCTTTGCACAGCATGGCTACATCATAACGGCAGGCTTTAACAGCATGGGCTGAGTTAGAAGCATAATATCACCCCTTAAGTGCTCTCCAGAAGGCCATCCATCAGTAGGCTACAAATAGAAGTGCAGTGAGATCCCCGTGTTCCCTTCTAGTAGGGGTTTTTAAATAGAGCTTGAAAATAGTTTGCTGTGGGTCTTTTTGGGCTATGTGGCCATGTTCTAGAAGAGTTTCTTCCTGACGTTTTGCCAGCATCTGTGGCTGGCTTGAAAACTTTGCTTTTTTGGATTATAGTCTCTATAGTCACCCAGCCAGCATGGTCACTGGGAGTTATAGTTCACAATATCATTTGTAATCTCTGGTTTTAAGAGCAGGAAAGATAGAACATGATGGATGGTTTTATGCATCTAAAAAACATATCAGAGATCCAGTTATTAGGGCTCAGAGCAGACGGGCAGGAAGGAGAAGTCCAAAACAATTCCAGCCACAAGCGGACTGGTGCTATGGCGACTGCATGGTCTGTTCCCAAAGCAGGCCACCACCTCTGTCCCCAATCCATGCTGGCATAGGAGCAGCTTGAGGCTGCTTTGTGGGGTTCCTTTCCTTTTGCAACCCTTCTGTCCCCTCCTGGTGCTTCACTTGCCCAGACAGGACAACACAGCAGCTGGGGAGGGGCTGAATTAGTGGAGGCTGACCTCTTCCCACCGGCAGCCCTCTGCACTGCGTGTCACAATAGGTAGTCCACAACATCAGCTGTCATAAATTATTCTATTCATTTTCCTATAGATAGGATGACCATATGTACCATTTTAAAAGAGACAGTACTGGGTGTTATTGTTTTGTTGTTGTTTTCATATTTCCAGCCAGTCCTGTCATTTTAATATAAATGTCAATTTTGTCCCGTTTTCAAGAAAAAATGCCCTGTTATGTTGAAGATCCCTGTTTGCAATTGAGGTTGTCAAAAAGACAAATTGTGTCATGGAGTGTGAGAAATTTTATGATAAGATGTTGAAGTCCCCCTCTACGTCTACCTACATTTTTGTATGAGTTCTGTCACTGAAGAATAACTGCTCATTACATGTTAGTATAATAAAACTTTTGCTATTGTCTTAATTTTTCAAGAATACAGAATATTACATAATCCCATCCCATTTTTGCCATCCCAGTGTCCCGTTTTTCTCTCAAGCAAATATGGTCAGCCTAACTACAGATACAGGTTTAAATGTTCTGGGAAGAAACTGGCTTCACTTCAACCTGATTGCTTCAAAGTATTGAGCGTATCCAGTTCTTTTTGTTTTGATTTACCAGCATGTTCATGGATTTGCATCTAGTCCTCTTTTGAAATATGCAGGATCCTCCCTCCATTGTGCTCTATCTCTCCCTGTCCCCACTGATCATGTGTCATATCCAGCCTCATGCCACACTTCATAAAAAAACAGGTTCCTCTGAATCTTAAAAAACAAAAACAAAAAACAGGAGTCATAATTAAAGTGTTAAAGTGCTTTAGCAATATTATACCAGTTAAGCACTAGGATCCTTTTGTTTTAGTGCTAATGTTCTTCTTCCTTTCACTTGATGTCTGCTGAATTTGTGTCCTGGAAATAATAGCTGTGTTTACTTGGGAACCATCTTCATTGGGCCTAAGACACAAGGCAAATAATTGATCAATTCCATTGTAGAAAGTATTGGGTTAATTTAAATCAACCAGGTGTGTGTGTGTGGTAGGGACTGAGAATAAAATATTTTTGATAATGCTAGAAACTCCCAGGAACTACTTCAAGATGAAGAAAACATCACATGGATCCCCAAAATAAAACTGGTATGTTTATGAATAAAGCATTTTCTGAGACTTTGGCCCTGTACAGACTGGTAAAAAGCATCGGCCTGTGGGCACAGTCAGGGCTGAGCGTCCCCACACTCGACGCCCTTATGTCCCCACCAGGCTGCCATTTTGCCACTCGCTCACTTACACAGTGTGTGTCATGATGATGCCACTCTGGCACTGCATCTACACAATGCAGTGCCAAAGGGGCATCATAATGCCATGCCATGGTGCCTATGACTCCTTTCCCAGGCAGAAGAAGAACCTGCCGGTTGTGAGTTCTTTTTTGCACCAGGTTGGGGGTGTGGCATGCAGTTGACCCGTTTTCAACCCAACACTTTCAGGCATACAGCCTCCCCTTTTGGGCTGTCTGTACAGCCCCATGGTCTCATTTCGAGGAGTCCCTTATGGACTTTTAAAACCATTCATTTACTGCTGTGCTTTTCCATAGTAAATGAAGCTGCTATTGCTAAACACATGGAAGTTGTGATTTAATTGAGCACATACAGAAGAATTCAAAGTTTTTCTGTCTGCCTGTTCAATATATGAATCAGTTTACTGACTCAAATGCAGAGACTTAAGGCCAAGGTGCACATTACTGCCACCTTTCTTAAAATGTAAGCACAAGAGCACAATTCAGTTGAGACTCTAATGTCCAGGGCCTCTAAACCTTAATTCCCTCACTGCAGTCCAAATTGAGGTTGAGCCCCAGCAACTATAATTTTTATATTTTTAAACATATATTTTGGCTGTGTATGGATCACATTTTGGTGACATAAAGTGCAGCTAATCCATATTGGAAGGAAGGAAAATGTCACTGATTTGAAGTCTTTAAGTAATATTTAATTTAGTCCACGAACCCAGTTTATACATGTGCCACTGAGCTGACAGAATGGACTATGCTACTAAAATTTAAAGGTGGGTAATATCACTATTGAATGCTCTGCTATGTTAACATGAGATTAAACAAATGAATCGTATGCATATGCTACATATGTTGGTGCTTTTATATTTGTAGTAATTTTAAGCATATCTATATTATGTAGTAACAGCATTTTGATCCAGCTTTAAGTGTTATGGTCCCATTCTAATGAATCCTGGAACTAGTCTTTTTCTGAGGGACATGGAATTCTCTGCTGGACATCAATGATTCACTCTCCTGAACTACACAATTGGAGCATCCTAACAGAGGAATCTAAATTTTTCAAATACCAATGCCAGGATTCCTCTGAATAAAGCCATGACAGTTATAGTGGCATCACAGCACTAGGACACGTAATTCCCAAGCCTAGAGTTGAAGGTGACTCAGTCCTTTTTTTCAGTCCCATACAATAGCATCCCCACACCTGAAATCAAGTGACTGAGGGGGGCTGCCACTGGGACAGCCCTCCTTCTTCATGGCAGCAGTCTCCTCCTCATGAGGAAGCCACCACAACCGCATTCTACCATCTCTTTTGGGATGGCAGCAGCTTCCTCCTTAAGAGGAAGCCACACCCACAGCAAAGCCAGGAGAGGCACACTTGCCCTTCTCCTTCATTTGCAGCAGTGCCCTCTTCCTCAGGAGAAAGCCACTGCAGCAGAGAAACTGGGAGGGGTGTTCTGGGGACAGTGCATGTGGCCTCCCATGGTGCCACTTTGTCCTTCTCCTCATGAGGAAAAGGATGGGACAACACAGAGGAGAGGGCCTAACTGGAAAACCCACTGCAGTCTGCACCACTGCACACCCCCAAGTGATGGCACTGGGTGTGCTCGCCCCTTCTCCCTCTGCAGCAGGAGGTGGGCCCAACTGGGTGTTATCCCTCTGCTGAGGTGTCACCACCTAGTTTGAGCCACACACTCCACACAACCCTCGTGATGCCACTGGTCCCACATTCATCCACTTCACTTTGTTCCAAGCCTTAATGAGGAGAATAGCCCTGGAGAATTCCTCCTCTAATCTCTCAGAAGTATACCATTGTTTGGGTTGTGATATATCTTTAAGAAGATATATCTTTATAGACCTCTGGTGATGCAGTGGTTAAATGCCTGTACTGCAGCCACTCATTCACGAACCACAAGGTTGTCAGTTCAGTACCAGCCAGAGGCTCAGGGGTAGGGTTGCCATAGCAGAGGGAAGAGAAAAACGAAGAAACCGCTTCCAGGGCCTCCGGAGGGGCCTGGGAGAGCTTCTCCCAAACCCCAGAGGCCCTGGAAGAGTGCTCCGCGACCGCGGAGCCGCTTCCAGGGCCTCCGGAGGCCTGGGA
Source organism: Sceloporus undulatus (assembly GCF_019175285.1). NCBI lineage: Eukaryota > Metazoa > Chordata > Lepidosauria > Squamata > Phrynosomatidae > Sceloporus > Sceloporus undulatus. The sequence goes on along the minus strand of NC_056524.1, from coordinate 109,151,403 downwards.
GAGCTTCTCCCAAGCCCCAGAGGCCCTGGAAGACTGCTCCGCGACTGCGAGCCGCTTCCAGGGCCTCCGGAGGGGCCTGGAGAGCTTTCCCAAGCCCAGAGGCCCTGGAAGAGTGCTCCGACCTGCGGAGCCCTTCCAGGGCCCCGGAGTGGGCATGGGAGAGCTTCTCCCAAGCCTCAGCTCCAGGCCCTCGCTGGAAGGGGGGTGTCCCAGGGGCGGGGCCAAACCGGGAAAGTCCCGCCCCCAGGCGGATATGGCGCCTACTCAGGGGCTACTCAGCCTTGCATCCTTCTAAGGTCACTAAAATGAATACCCGCTGTTGGGAGCAATTAGCTTGCACACTGTAAACCACTTAAGTGCACTGATAAGCGTTATAGAAATGTACTTGCTATTGTTATGCTATTGCTAAGCACTACATCTGTCCATCTGTTGTATCAAAGACAGGCAAGTTGTAACTGGAAAAAAGGTCTGTTTGTTCAGATGTTTAAGCTTCTCCCTACCCTGTTACAATTTGAGGAAAGAGAGTGTATTTACACAGTTACAGCAGTTTGATGCCTTTTTAATTGCAATGGGTAGCAGGTTGGGCACTTTATATAGGATTGTATTTGAGAAAACTGCATGGGTGCTTCACCCTGGCGAAGTGTGTGAATGTTTCTCATAGTTGCCTGTTGAGTTAGGGTGACTCCATGAATTCATAGGGCTTTCTTAGGCAAGGAATATTCACAGGTATTTTTGCCAGTTTTAACATTTCTTTTAAACCATTTTGTTTTTG
>NC_056524.1:109107638-109148542 GCF_019175285.1 Sceloporus undulatus | reverse complement strand
CATTTGAGAAAACAATGCCACTAAAATTAAAAGGGATGATGGCTCAGGGAGCTGAAAGGTGGGATAACATTGCCATCTAGTGGGCAATCCCTGGCCTTGCAAGAAAAGTCTACTATGGGCCAGTAGAATTATTTCTCTTAATCTTTGCTTGGTTTGCTTTTTGTTAAATTTAAAGAAATAGTGGAGGTGGTGTACTAGAATGCTTTTCTTTGTTCAACTTATTTTCTGTAAAAATATTTGTTTACAAAAAGTAGACCTAAAAAGTAAAGCCTAAAGATTTTTTATTTATTTATTTATTTTTTTTGGAAATATTTTCTTGGTTATACTTTGTGCAGTTGTGAAAAACAAATTAATGATTCTGGATAGTATGTAGCAATAGGGATTGTTGTTTTCATTTTGTCGATATTTCTGGTCCTGATTAGTTAAAACACAAGGCTTTACTCCCAGTAAGTGGTTGAATCCGTGTATAAAAAATCCGTGTATAAGAAGGGCCAACTGTATAACATCTCTGTTTAATAGTCATGGTCTATGGAAAATAATATACAGGTTTAGTCTAGAACATATGGATCTGAAAAACCCAGGAGTGATATTTCCCTGTGCTTAGACTAGAGATGTTGATTGTATTTCCACACCTGGATAGGACATGTGGTATCACAGATCACTGGGAAGTTACAAGTGTGGTTTACATCTAATGTTTTTTAAGTTTGCCCTTTTGTTACTCTCAAATCGCAATGTTCCTTCCTGTCTCCCTTATTTCCTGAAGGGGCAGCAGTATGTGTTGGCCTTTGTTTCCCCTTTTCCTAAAATAGTAGGATTTGCTCTTGTGTCAATGTCACTTGTATATTACTTCTTTAATTGGCAAACCTAGCATCTGTACCACAAGACACTTGGTAGTCTCCAGATTTAGGCTAAGCTGCCTAGCTGTACTATCTCCAATGTGTGCTAATCTTCCACCAAGAAAAGGGACTTTTGATATGACGCAGACATTATTTACTGTAATGATTTTCTGCCCTATGTACATCGAAGACTATTGGACAATTACACCAGCTAGGGTATAATTTTAGAAATGGTAAATCTTAGAAATTTCTTTCTTTTCTTTTTTTTATTGACAGCAACTGATCTGTCGTGTGTGGTATTTTGCATTTAGATTAATCTACCATTATAGATAAAGCAACTTTGGGCCATTCTTGCAAAATTCTGGATCATATCTCATCCAGGACTTTTGCACTGAGTTTCTTAGGCAAGCTACAGAATATGAATATATCAGTATATATCAACCCTTTGGTAGTTAGGTGAGTAAGAGTTTGGCGACTGAAAAAATGGTGATTAGGGCTGCATACACACTGTAGAAATAATCCAGTTTAATGCCAATTTAACTGCCATGGCTCAGTGCTATGGAATTATAGGAATTGTAGTTTGTTGTGGGACCAGAGCTCTCTGGCAGAGAAGGGCTAAATGTTTCTCAAAATTACCATTCCCAGAATTCGATAGCAGTAAGCCATGAGGTTAAAATGCTGTCAAACTGGGTTATTTCTACAGTGTGAATGCAGCCTTGGTCATTCAATTTGATTTTATCACACAGTGCAAGAAAGGGTCCTACTCTTCATCCAGTGTTTAGCATAAACTACTAATTTTGTGGGATACACAAATTTCAGTGATAAAACTGTAGCTCTCCCAAATGTCTGAATATGATTACACAGTGACACACTGCATAATTGTCACTTGCTATTTGATGTTCTTTTGTTGTCTGTTTTATTGAATCATTTCCTGTATTGCTATGTATTTTATATGTATTATCCTACTAGAGAGGCAAGCTAGCTCCAACAGGCCTCCCTGGTAGAATATTAACCATCCATTAAGAAGCCAAGCCCTCCCTCCAGTCCATCTCCCTTGGTCCAGACCTCAGAGGTAGAGAAGAACCTCATCCCCTCCTCCACCACCACTCCCTTCTTCTTTTGTATCCTGTCTTTTTAGATTGTAAGCCTGAGGGCAGGGAACCGTCTAATTATAAAGATTGTATGTATAGCCCTGTGTAAATTTACAGCGCTTTATAAATAAAGGTTGATGATGATGATGATGATGAATACAGGTTAAAGAAAGACTTTTTGAAGAACCCCAGGTACATCACATCTTGGTTTACTGAGGACCTTCTGTATTCATTATCTATATATTGTTAGCTTTAACCACAGAGCTTGGAAACAATAAATTTTGAACACTAGTTTATAGATGCCCCTAGTCAACATATGGTTAGGGGGTTCTGAACATTATAGCCCAGAACTGTAACATTTCCAATCTCTGCTTCCCTGTAAGCATATTTTATCTATTAACTTGTTCTCTAAATTGAGAGAAAGAAAATGAGGTATTGTGACTTTGTGCCATTCTTATGGGAAATCATGCAAATCTAGATCACACTCCTACAAGACATGGCTTGATGTGCTGCTTGTTAGAAATGCAGCAACGCTTAGCTCTAAAAGTTAAAATTGTTTCAGAGCAGCAGCGATAGAATGAAACAGTTTAAATGATCCAAAGTCTCCCCATCTCTTATCCAACTTGCCTGACCTCTTTGTGGTATAAAATGATACTCTTGGGGATCTTGGTTCCTCTACTTTTATTTCTATTCCTTCATTCATTCATTCATTCTTTTCCTGATCCTTCTCTCTCTCTCTCTCTCTCTCTCTCTCTCTCTCTCTCTCTCCAGAGAACTTGTAAGGAAATTGTAAGGAAGTAACAATTTAGAAATAATTTGAGCTGCACTGTATCCAGTCTGACTCCAAATATTTAGGGAAGATCTGTAGTGAAGTGGAAAAACACATTTTCTGTGTGAGAAAAAAAATCCTGGTTCAGTCCTTGGCATCTTCAGATATGATTGGGAAAGGCTCTTGTTAGGAACCAGAGTGAAATACTTCCTATCAGTTGGCAAAAAGTGTCCAGGAACATCCCCTCCCCAAATTGCTGTTGTTGGCAATATTTGCTTGGAAGTCATCTGTTACCGGTTGCATGTTGATGGTAAGTGGAGCCAGATCTTTTCTCTCATTTTTGGACACAACCATCTTCTTTCTCATCTGGACCCCTTGGAAAGGGCAAGCAACAAGCCCCGATTTGGGACAAGATTCCGCTGCAAGTCGGCTCTATCTTAGATCTCATCCAGGCATGTGAAAAGCATGGGGAGGATGATGGGATCATGGGTGTGAGGTTCCTAAGCAACACTGGCTGACTGTAGACCTGGCAAATGGATTCCTCTGGCAACTTGAGGAGGGTCCACTACAGATCTTAGCCATCCACAGGTCTGCCGCCCTGAAAGCCTCAATGCCCCCTTTCCCCTTTACCACAGATCCATGGGTGGTAGATTTCCCCAAGGTCTGGATTAAGGATAAAATTGAATGTGGCAAGGTTAAGGATGCCTGTGTACTGATAGAAGGAAAGGGTCCACCCATACAGAAAGAATACAGATACCCTAGATAAGCAGAAGAGGGAATAGCATAAACCATGGAGAGACTTTTAAAATAGGATGTAATCATCTCAATGCAATCCATATGTAATTTGCTTTTATGGTCAGTTTTGAAATCGGATGGTATGACATGTAGAATAACCATGGACTTTAGAGCCCTCAATGCAGTCACACACCCCATAGCCCCCATTGTGGCAAAGTACAATGAGATTTTGGCTGCTATTGCAGTTGCAGCCAAATATTACAGCATGATAGATTTGGCCAACATATTTCATTCTATTCTGTTACATGAGAGCTGTTTCTACAAATCTGTATTTGAATTTTGGGGTACACAATTCTGTTTCTCCAGAACTCCCCAGAGTTTTCACTCCAGTTCTTCCATATGTCATTTCTCATATCACCCTCTTTTTTCTCTCCGACCCCACTGAGCCACCCAGTGAGTTGCTGGAGCAGGGATATGTCCCTCTTAAAGATATCTGAACTGCTTATGTGCATAGCCTTTGAAAGGGTCACATGAAATTAGGCCATTGCTGCCCTAGGACCTTAGGCTGCCCAGGATAAACAATATATGTGTGTGCCTTCAAGTCAACTGTCAACGTATATGGCACCCCATGCATTTCATACAGTTTCCTTAGGCAATTACTATTCAGAGGTGGCTTTGCCATTCCTTTCCTCTGAAATATAGTCTGCAGCACTTAGCATTCATTGCCGGTCTCCCATGCAAATACTAACCAGGGCTAACCCTGCATAGATTCCAAGATCAGATGGGATCCGATGATTTTATTCTATATAAAGCAACTTCCTGCCTCCAGAGAAAGAGAGAGATTGTGGATGCTAAGATGCCAGGCTTTGAGAAACACGTGCTAGCTAGCTAGCTAGATAGATAGATAGATATAAAAAGTATCTGTTTTGGAAAGGCAGATAGTCTAGTTATAAAGTAAATATGTGTAAGAATGTATAGTGCCAAAGGATAGTGGAATAAATAACTGCTACTGGGGCCCAGTTTACATAACTCTTGTAGCCTTTAATATACTTTTACAGACTTGAGATTATTACAGAAAGATGGACTACTCAGTGAAATGTAATTTCCTTCTCCAACACACATATCTTCTCCGGAGTTTGTTGTACATATGGAAACATAGATAAAGCCCTATACAGCTTGCACCCAGGCTACTTGACAGATCGTATCTTCCCTGCCTGAGCTTTAACATCTGCAGGAGAGGCGCTTCTCTCTGTCTCACCTCATTTACAGGCAAGGATGGTGGGAATGAAGGAGAAGGCCTTCTCTGTAGCTGCTCCCATCTTTGAACTCCCTTCATAGGGAAGATTCCATCTTTGTTTTTTCTTTTGGAAGCAAATTAAGAGTCGTCTTTTCCAGAAAGTCTTTGAAACTGATTTTAATCACACACACACACAGAGGGGGTGCTTATATGGTGCCCTACTGTTTTATTTTTTTAAAGTAAGAATTTAATTGGTTTTAATACTGTTATTGTTTAATCCTGTTTTGATTGTGATTTTGTATGTTTTTAACTATAGCATATGTGTTCTATTATATTCTGTTTTGTGTAAGCTGCCTTCAGTCCCAGAGTGGGAGAAAGTCAGGATAGAAATTAAGTGATGGATGGATGCAATGGGGGGGGGGATCTAGTTGTCAATTGTGTGATTGGCTACCGTTGTGACAACAACAACATGGCCTTCTTCACCCAAACCATGGAGCAATTTTGTATATCTCTTTAATTTTGTGACTTTTAAATGCAATATAAAAAGGGTAATTGTGTCATTTTTAGCCATTTCTATTTAAAAAGATGCAAAAGGATGTAGAAACCACTTGATGTATGAGCTAAAGGGGCAAGACTGACAAGGTAAACTGCTGCTCAACCCAATGGTATGCATGTGTGCAAGGCAACTTGAGAACAGAGGATCCTACCTCATAGAATAGATGTGGAAACTGCTGTAAGCAATACTTATTGTTAAAATGTTACATCTGTCTTTACTGTCACAGTTTGTGAGTAACAGGAAAAGTATATATTTTCAACTGCAAATCCTTTATTTCACAAGAACAGAATTGGCAGGCTGCATAGCTAATTTTGAAAAGATCAAAATGGTTCTCACATTCTGAAAAGGAAATCACCTTCCAAAATCATATTTTTAAAATTGAAATGAATTTTTAAACTGGATTTTTAAACATTCCAAAAAGAATGGCCACTATCACTGAAAATGACATAGGAGTTTGTGCAAGATAATTTTCTGCATTTATCTTTATTATTAAAACCTAGAGTGAAGCTTGTAAAACTTTAAAACAGGGATAACTTGTTGTTCATATCAAACCTAAAACCTATGGCTCACATTGGCTTTTGCATAGAGTTACAGCAAATTATTGAACACACTCTCATATAAATTATTAAAATATGTCAAATATTTTGCTTGCACCTATTTTCAAAATCTTGTCTATGCTTGTGGCTTTGGATAAGAGGTCCTCACTGTGTGATACTTGAAACATTTTATATGAAAGCCTTAGGCTAGGACTTGATTTTTGCCTCCTAGAATTGGAATGACAAAACAAGTTTGTCTTCAAGTTAGACAGGGTCTTGAACTACTACCACAGGGTGTGGTGTACTCATTGCGGTAACTGCAATGTCTGAAATGGTGAATGGCTTACAAATTTAGCAGCCAAGACTGTGCCTGAAGTAGTAATTAGGATGCTAGTGGCATTTTAGAATGCATCTTCTTTTGAGTTTGTTGCTGATATTGACATACCTGGCCTTTGTGGGCTCAATCAGAGGAAGGAAGGAGGGGGAAACAGAAACAACCAGAAAAATGTAAGAAAGAGAACCTGAAAAGATCTCTTCCTATTTCAAGTGAACAAGAAGTTGTAAACTCAATTCCCCATTTTGATTTACATTGTAATTTTGTCACACTGTCATGATAAGAGCTGTGGGTGAAGTCTAAGCTTTCTTGGACTTACTTGTCCAAATAATAAAGATGCTGAAGGCACTCTGAGTCATGTGGGATTTGAACATTCTTGCCTGTTGAATTTTCTGAATCAAATACAGAGCATGCATGGATTAGTGGGATTTATGGTTCAAGCTGAGGTTCAAAGAGACCAACTCCAAAGCAGATATATAAAGGATGCTTCCAGGAAGAGCTCTGGTCTGATCTGTTCAAGAACCCATTTGTTTGTCTTCTTGGCTGTACACGGTATCCTAAGTAATCAACACCACATTTGAAATGGGTTCATTTTCTTTCTGTCTGCTTCCTTCACTGTCCAGCTGGCACATCTGTAAATGGTAATTGGGAATACAATAGCCTGGAGAATTCTACTTTAGTGCTCAGTTGTCTTTGCTCTTCAGTATTTTTTCCAGTTCTTTCATAACTGCCCTTCCCATTCCCAGTCTTATTTCTTAAAAAATAAATAAAATAAACTTTATTCTTATACCCCGTCTTTCTGCTGCTGCAATCAAGGCGGCTTATATGACTAGAAAAATAAAATCAAAATGTCTTGACTGCAGTCACAATTCTGATCAATGTTTGATCATAGATACAGGAATTCTTTAACTATTTCAATTTCCTCGTTGTCTAGATTAAATTTGTGTATTTCTTCTGTGGTCATTATTTTTGTTTTCTTTATGTTCAGCATCAGACCTGCCTTTGCATTTTCATCTTTGACCTTTCTTATTAACTGTTTCAATTTCTGCTAATATTATGGTGTAGTCCACATATCTTAGGTTGTTAATGTTGCTTCCTAGTATCTTAACTCCTCCTTTTTCTGATTCTAATTCTGCTTTTCTTATTATGTTTCTGCATATAAGTTAAACAAGTAGAATGATAGGATGCTGCCTTGTCTGACCCTTTTGCCTATTGGGATTCACTATGTTGCCATGCAACTACTATGGTTACGCAGCAATGTGGGGCATAGATGGTTCTAGCCATCATTTTGAACTTATCCAATTTCAGCATGGACAGTTAAGCATAACAAAGCACTACAGCAAACAGATGACAGAGATCAAGTTTGAAACTGGTGCTGTTAATGAGATTTCTCTGAATCCCATAGATGGATTATATCATATTCACAAGCCAGAATTTGATGTCTGTTCTCATAATAGGAATACAGGAAATGTTAATAAAAATTTGACTGACTATTGGACCTTTAAAGGTAATAATAATATTACAGCCTCAAACAGTGGTGTCACTGGGGAGTGTGGACTGCACCAGGTGACACCCAGAGGAGGGGTGACACCCAAATGGGCCCTTCAGAGCAGTATACACACACATTTGTTGGCTGCTCCAGAGTCAGGCTTCATCTCAGGGGGAAAACCCAGAAGCAGAGGAGCATGCCCTTTTGGCTGCTGCCATTCCCCTAGCATCTCCTCCCCCCCTCCCCCGAACAGTGACACCTGGCATAGAGCATTGTCATCAGATACTAACATTTTAAAGTAAATGAAATAATTTAATTTAAAAATTTGGTAGTTAAAATATGTAGGTGAGGAATATTCTTCCCATTTGTCAACATATGGGTCAGAATGTGTTTCTAAGATGTACCAATCTCAATTTTCTGACATGCCACAAGCAAACGTCTGTTGACATGTCACAGGCAATATGTAGGAGAAAAGAGTGTGTATCAAGAGAGGATATAGGTAATTTACCTGCCACTACACTGCTGCTGTTATTTCTATCTATCATTACTAGATCCAAAGAAGAATACGAAATGGGATGTAAGCCAGGAAGGGGCTTGAGTGGAACACTAATAAGTTAATGGCTACAGATGATAGTTTACTAGCTCACATTACCTATCATTCATGAGGCCCCCAAAACGTATATTACACTCAACTGTGAGTGATTTCTTTACTTGTTGATTGACATTTCCCAGTATGGTCCCATGCATCCCACAACCTGATTTCAGAATTTTGAATCTGGAATTACTTGCACCAGGGACCCTTCCTATTCTACCATCCTGTCATTTAATGTCAGTGGAGTATTACTTACATTCCTGTTGTTTGTTGTTGACAGCCCTTGAGTCAGCCTTGACTCATGGAGACCCTGTGAATGAGACATCTCCAAACCTCCCTATCCTTAACTGCTCTGCTTAGGTCTTGCAGGTTCAGGCCCATGCCCCCTTTGATTGAGTCTACCTGTCTAGCCTGCTGTATTCCTCTTGTTCTGCTTCCTTCTGTCTTTCTTAGCATTATAGTATTTTCTAATGAGCCGTGACCTCTCATGATGTGGCCAAAGTACAACAGTCTCCATTTCATCATCTTTGTTTCCAGGGAGAGTTCAAGTTTGATCTGTTCTAGGACCCATTTCCTACTATCTATGCCTAGTTCTTTTCCAGTCATAAACCAAGATCCTTTCTGTCAAGAACAATCAGCTTCTGACTGGCTGCTGTTGTTGCTGCTTGACCATGTACAACTATCTTGCCACCTGACCTTCAGCCTGTCACGTCCATCTTAGTGGTCCAGCACAATGCAGATTTGTCCTCCCCCACGCTCTATGGTTTCTGAAACAGAGCAAATGCACTATGACTTAGGGGCTAAACAGATCACCCCTTTGGAGTGGCCTGCTGCTGCCCCTTTTAGCACTGGATCAGGGCCATGGCAACTAAATGCTGCAGCCCTGATCCAGCCTTTCCTCAACATTAAAAGGAGTGGCAAAATGCTGTTCCTTTTCACGCAGGGTAACAGGCACTTTTGCCGCCGCTGCGGCAATTTCCAGCACTCCTTTTGGCGCTGCATCATCTGGACACAGTGCCAAAGAGTGCCATGATGCCACCCGCCATGTGCTCAGTGCATCAGGGCATGCGTCATGCCCCACTCTGCCCCAAGGCCAGCATATAACACCAGTTTGTACAGCCTTTAAGTGAATAAAAACCCTCTTGCCTACTTCTGTAGTGTTATATAGTACTATAGTATTGGTTTTTGACAAGGAAGAAAATGGATCCTGTAATTTTGAATTCCTAATTAAATATCCCTGCTTTTAGGTGGAAAGGCCTAAAAGGCCTAAATACTCTGAAGGCTCCAAATCCTGTCTCAAGCAGTAACCAGCATGGTTAGTATTTGGAAGAGGGAACTAACCAAGCTTAATTCTACCCAGCAGTGGCATCTCTAGGGTTGGTGTCACCCAGTGCAGTCTCTCATGATGTCACCCCCCTCCATATAAAATCCTTAGCAATGTTTTTTGCACTAATATTACTCCTAAATCATAATTCCCATATAGCACTGAGTGTAATGCTAATAGTTGTGACATAAACAACTAGCAAAATTAAAATAATACTTTCAAATTACAATATCATATGCACAACCTAAATGCATAGTGAAGATTTGGTTAAAATGTGGTGTTTTAAATGAAAATTTTAAAATAATTTAAAATTTTAAAAAATTCATTTTTAACAAAAAATAAAATTTAAAATTTTGAATTTTAAATTTTAAAAAAATTCTGGGGTCTCCCCTTTCTTCTCCCATTGAGCTTCACCCCACTCCCACCATCTTTTAAAGCATTTTAAAAGGAAGCAGATGAATGCCACAGCCCATTTCCGCCAAAACTTAGGTATTTGAGGAGCAGTGGTGTCACCCCCCCCCATTAGGGTGTCACCTGGTGGAATCTGCACCCCGCACCCCCTAGTCACACCCCTGCTACCCAGAATGGATGTTGGTTGGAAAGAACTGTGAGCTGTATTCAGCTGAGGGCTTTAGAAAATTCCTGCATTTAATGTAATTTGCATGACTGTGGCACAGTACAGACAGCGCTATAGCACCATGCTCACACCGTGCTAGGGTTATGGGACTGCGTAGCAACCGCACAGTCCCTAATCGTAGCACATACTGGCAGTGGCATAATGGCGGCATCCTGTGTACACAGGTGCCACCATTATGACATAACAGACGCATAGCATCCACAAGTCGCATCATGCCAGATACATCATGAGTATGCTATTGGCGCACTCAGATGTAACTGGCGCGGCAGAAAAAGAACCCACTTTTTGTGGGTTCTTTTTCCTATGGAGGGAAGCTGTGCAGTTCGGTGGCTATGGCTTCCCTCTGCAGGGGGAAAACGCCGCCGCTGCTCTGGACAAAACTTCAGGTATGTACTGGGCCTAGGTTTCTAGTAAAAACAAAACAAAACCCAGAGCCCTAAACTGTGTCTTCTTCTGTTGTAGACACTGCTATTCAAACTGGTGGTCCATATATCAGTGTGGGTCCCCAACCCATCAGCTGCTGGTTCCACAAGAGTTTCTAGGGAGGGGGTGGATAAACATTTGCAGCCAATGGACATAAATATAGTAGTTGTCCCTGATATGTGGAAGAGGAAGCTGCCAGAAAAATTGCCAATCCCCAACATTAGATAATTTGAGATGCACTCTTTGAGATCAAATTTCTACTATAAGGATATGATGCTTCACTGCATTTCTTCTTGAAGGAAGGAATGAGTAATTTCAGCATTTTTCTTCCCATTGCAAAAAAGACCTTTTGAAAACCATACTGTTTTTGAAGCCTGTTCACAATTCAAGACTTATTTTATTATGAAAGCTGTATTCTATGCAGAAAATGCTGTTATGTATACAAATCAACTATTTGCAAATTTTGTATAGACTAAGTCCTCAATTGCAGCATTTTCTGTGTAGAAAGTGTGTGTGTGTGTGTGTGTGTGTGTGTGTGTCCACTGATGGGGGCTCGCTCTGATGTCAGTGGGGTAGTCAGGCCATTCTGAGTTTTAGCCCAAACTTTGAGGATAGGCTTCAGCACCTTAGAAACTACTGTCTGGATCAGAGCTTCCAACCAGCTCTGCCTTACTTTAAGTCATATTAATTATCCAAGATTGATTAAGACTTTACCTCAGGGAGAGAAAAAGAACTCACCCTGGGGCCTATAAGTCTACCATTCAAAGGAAGGAAAATCAGCCAAGGATAATTATATGTTACAAATTATTTTTCATGTAGGAAGTTGATACTTAAAACCTGGGTGCCCCTGAGGAAAAAGCTTAAAGCTGATTCTCAGGCCAGGAAACTCACAAGTTATTAGTTCCTGAGGAGGATACCAATGGCCTGAAAGAATTGTGTTTTTTTGTCTTTTACAACATATTTTAAACATTTTTTTAAAAAAAATATAATCACCACAGGGAACACTGTCTTTGTAGAAAGATGATACTGAAATGCAAAAGACTTACTAAATGTATGTATTACATTTATACTTCCTCCAGGGAGCTCAGATCAGCATAGAGGTATAGTGGTATAGAAGTGGTATAGAAATGTCAATGCTAAATGCTATCTTCTCAATTCACTAACAATTACTGCCTCTGCTACATAGTTAACGGTACATAAATTTACATTGAATGAAAAGTCATATAGGATTTCAGTTCATATCCTTAACACCGACATGAGAGCTATGCAATTGTTAACTGTTAATTGCTAATTGTTAGAAGGGTTTGTTATCCTAGCATAGTTAAGATAAGAGATTATAGCATTTAATGTTGTTGTGTGCCTTCAAAACTTTCTGACTTATACAAGCCTAAAGTGACTCCATCATGAGGTTTTCTTGGCATGTTTCCTCAGGGGATTTGCCATTGTCATCCTCTGAGTCTGACAGATGGTGCCTTCCCGGGGTGACCCTGTTACTATATATCAAACATTTCCATGCTGTGGATGTGTGTTTTCTGGGATGATCTAAAATGGAAATCCAGTTGCTGCCATGCACCCAGAGGTCACGTAGGCACATGGTCACGTAGACCCCAGCACTCATTTGCAGATCCGTCAACCAGTTTCAAGAGTTGCATACAGAGATTCGCCCCTCCAGAGACAAGGAAGCTAGATGATTTATGATCCAGATGGCTTTTGGCCATGATAGATAAGACCCATTGTCCCCCTCTGGAATCTATCTCCTTCAATGAAACTTATATGTTAATTTGATTCTTTTGATATACAGCAATCAACCTCCGCCCCAGGCTTTTTCAGCCTATAAAAGACTACCAACATTCTGGTAAAGTACGACTGGTTAGAATTCATGAGGACATAATGGGGCTGTACAAACAGCCCTGAAGGGGCAACCACCAGATGCCCCTTCTTCAGCCAGATTGCAGCCACGGCAACCTCATGCCACGGCCCCGATCCAGCCTTCCAAGTGTGCCATAGCCGCAGCGGCACAGCTATATAGTGCCCCTTTGCCAGAGGCGCGCCATGATGCCATATGCTATCTGGAGTGGTGTGCAGCATCAAAGCACCGGGGGGGGGGGAGAGTCAGGCATGCATCATTAGGACGCTATGCCCTGACTGTGCCCCCAGGCTGGCCTTTCAGGCCAGTCTGGACAGGGTCTATGTCACTTTGAATTCTGGTCCAGCTCTGACTCGTTCTGTGGTCCTGTCTCTACATCCATTCAAGTACAACCATACATCAGCCCACTTGGAGCACTCCGGACAGGTAATATCACTATTAGAAAAACCTCATGTCTATTCCTTGCTAACGTGCTTTATTCCTGCGTCTTGTGAGAATGTGTGAGTGAACAGCTGCCTTTGTATACCTGATCCCATAATAAATTTACAAATCACTTTAAAGAAACCTTGTCTCTGCGGATCTTTGCCCTTAGTTTCCTCCGTATAAATTGAGTTTTCCTCCTGCTAACTATTTGAGCTAATTGTGAATCCCCAAGTTCAAGTCCATTTTACAACCCAGTGGGTTTACATGGGTGAATCAGGATTCAAACCCTTATTTCCAGAGTCCTTCTCCAGTGCTCAAACCACTACATCATGCTGGCTCCACATAATTTATGGTTTCTGTTGTTATTAAAGGACTTGGCTCTGAATAGAGAAGGGTTTCCAATTCAACTAAAATCAAAGGGTGTTAGTGGTGGCAATTAGTTCTGGCAAAAGGAAGATGGGGAGCATATTTTGATGCATAGCTACATGCACAGTCGACTGAACAATAGTGCAGCACAGATAGGCACCCAATCTGGAGCAACTAAAGTGTGGAACTTCAGTGTATGCCATATGTTTGACAGTCCCATTATTTCAGATGACATCTTTTCATTGTTTCCAAAGTTTGTGTTAAAAAAAAAACAAATTTGAATGTCAATAGATACATTAAACTATACTTTGTTGTTCTTTAAGCATATATTCATTGCTAAAAGTAAATGGAAAAAGCAAAACAAGATCCTACTTTCCAACCAAGACCAAATCATCATTCATCCCTCTTTAGATTGTTACCATGAGTTATTATATTACTCGTGTTTCATCTGTGGTTACACTAGCCCAGGGACATCTTTCATAATGAAATTTACTAACCTGACACATCTGTGTGTATACCTATCTGTAGTTACTTCTGTTTATCTCAAACTGAATATGTAAGATATATTTAGGGACTAAGGCTGCATCTGCACTGCAGAAATAATCCAGATTGAGAGCACTTTAAGTACCATGGTTCAGTGCTCTGGAATTCTGGCAGCAGAGGTCAGAAAAAGCTAAATGTCTCACAAAACTACAATTCCGAGAGTTTCATAACATTGAGCCATGGCAGTTAATGTCATGTCAAACTGGATTATTTCTGCAGTGCAGTTACAGTCTTATTTGTTCAGGGAATTTTCCACTTCATCCTGCTCTGTTTTATCTCTTGTAGCATCTTTCATTTTGAACCATCTACACATTGGCTGAAATCCTGCATAGATGTGAAGTTCTGTCCCAGTGAAACTCCATTCCATCCCTCCTCTCCCCTCCTCTCCCATAGGATTCAGCTCCCTTCTCCCAAATGACGCCTTTGTTGTTGCACATCTGGCTATAGAGACATAGCTGGCTCATTCTTAGCTGTCCCCTGTCCTACCTCCCTACCTTCCCTGTCCCGGCATGGCCTCATAAGGGCAGGAAAGGTAGGAAGGTAGGATGGAACAGCCAAAAATGAACCAACTATATAGTCAGATGTGCCACAACAAAGGCATTTTCCAGGACCCCTCCAGCGTTCGAGAGGGGGAGAGAAAGGATGTAATTGTTTGTCTGGCTTCAGGGAGATAGTCAGATGCTTCTTGTCAACTGCTAGACTCCCCTAACTATGGGGGAGGGAGTCCAGGAGGAACTTGAGCCTCAAGGAGTGGGGATTGTTGGCTGAGGGAGGTGTTGAATTCATTATTACCAACAGGATGCCACTCACGTGTATATTACCAACAGGATGCCATTCCTTCTTAGAGAGGGGGAAGGGAGAGATTTATTCACTTTAGAGGTGTCACATTGAGGCTAGAGCAAGCTTGTTTTCTGCTGCTCCAGAGACTAGAAGACAGAACAGTGGATGCAAGCTACAGAAAAAGAGATTTCGCTTTAACATTAGGAGGAACTTCCTGACAGAAAGAGCTGTTCGACAGCGGAACACACTCCTGGAGGTCTTTAAGCAGAGCTGGATGGCCATCTATCGGGGTTGCTTTGATTGTGAGTTCCTGCATGGACAGGATGGCCCTTGTGGTCTCTTCCAACTCTCTGATTCTATTATTTTTTCCCCAGAGTTTTATGCCAACCTACCTAATGTGCATCTCTAGAAGAACTAATTGAATTGAAAGTCATGCACTGACATCTCGATTTCTCCAACGTTTGAAACATCTTTCGCTAGTTAAGTACGTATATAAAAAAGCAAACATTATGGGGAAAACATTGACAAACATGCCTGAGTCACGGAAATAACACACAAGAACCCATTGTATAAATGCATAGTTTGCACAAAATGGATATATTAGGAAAAATACATTAACCTGAACAATAATGCATACATTAGAAAATGTACACACATATTTTTGTGTGGACTTTAAAAAATTATACAAAATTGGGCTGAAATGAATTTGAGGTTGGAAACATGGAAACAGCAGAACTGAAATTCTATTCTAATTCTGTATTAAGAAAACTAAGGTCTAATGTGTCATTTTCTTCACAGCACTGAACAAATCCAAATACTTTGTTAATTTTTATGCTTTTTTTGTTATATCATATAGCCTTTTGTGTTAAATACTTTGCTTATTAGATTAAATCCAAGTTTAGTTCCAAATGAATGGGATTTGTTAGCTACCATTTCTGTAAGTTTCATTCATTTAAATGGAACTGGTCTGGGTTTTTTTTAATAAACATTTGATTTAGTCCAATATCTTTAGTACCAGACAAATTTTCTTAATATGTCTAATGGGGACTAACCAAAGTAACACCAAGATTCTGGAAATATGTTATTTACTTATACTTTGTTATGAACCGGGATTTACATAAGTGTACTTTCAATCAAAAACAATGAAAAAATTAATCTCCTGTTACTCTTTCTACTTGCACTGAGAGCCAGTTAATGATATTCCGGAAACTCCCTTCAATATAGACTGAAAGGATGCATGTCTAACATGATGTAGTGGATAGTGTGTTTCACTTATTGAAAGAACTGAATTGCAGTTCCATTCAACCATAAAGCCCACTAAAGCCCATTGTCTTAGGCTTCTGCCACACTGCAGAATTAATGCAGTTTGGCAACATTTTAAATGTCATGACTCCATTTTATGGAAGCCTGGGATCTGTAGTTTGTTGTGACATCAGAGTTCTCTGACAGCAAAAGCAAAATATCTCTCAAAACAATGAGTCCTAGGATTCTATAGCATTGAGCCATGGCAGTTAAAGTAGTACATTAATTTTGTAGTGTAGATTCAGCCTTAGTCATTAGTGTGATGGTCCTGAATTAAATAGCTAATGGCATTTAATGTGCCTTAAAGGTGGAGACAGAATTGAAAAGAATCTGAATCTCACTAGTCTCTCTCTCTCTCTCTCTCTCTCTGTCAGGTGAAGACAACACATAGCCCAAGACCACATGTGACCCTCCCACCTGGTTTTGTGGTAAACTTGGGTGGTTTGGTAATTGTGGAAGTTCCTCCTGAAATGAGGATTCATCTGAAAAATGAAATGTGAACCCTGAGCTCAAAATTGAGTCTCCCCCTGCTACTCCCATGCTGCCAAAGTGTCAGTCACCAATGCTGTCCACCGTTGCACTATGTTTAATTTGGGCTGTCACAACCTGTGAGTGCTCCCACCATACCAAGTCATTTCAGAAAGAGCTTTACATATTATCTGCTAGCTAGCTAGTATACTCACTTTAAAAGAAAATCAGCCATGCTTGGTCAGTTCTATCTTGCATTGTCCTTCAGCTTGTAAGTTATTAATGGGTCTCTGAATGGGGCAACAACAGGGCTTAAATCTCACACTGGTTGAGTCTCCCTCATCTGGAATTTCAAAATGTGAAATATTCCAAAATCCAAAATATTCCAAATTCCAAAATTCTCCACATAGATGGCTGAGATAGTGCCACCTTTGCTTTCTGGTAGTTCAGTGTACACAAACTTTGTTTCATGCATGAAATTATTCAAAATATTGTGCACGGTATAAAATTATTTCCAGGCTATGTGTATAAGGGGTATATGAAACATAAATGAATTTTGTGCTTAGATTTGAGTCCCATCTCCAAGATATTTCATTATATATATTCCAAAATGCAAAAAAAACAAAACAAAAAAAAAACCCCTCAAAAATCCAAAACACTTCTGATTTTATGCATTTCAGATAAGGGAGACTCAACCTGTACCTTCACAAACATAGTTACACCAACAGCAGAGGTGAAGGCAGCAAGGAAAACAATAGCAGCATTCTTGACTGTGGAAGGTAAGGGGGGAAAAAACAGCAATGGGAGGATATGACTGTTCACTCCAAGATGTTTTTCAAACGTCAGACTTCAGGGGCAAAGGATGTCCATGAATCCAACCATCTCCCATCCCATGAAGCACACAGTTGCTCCAGTCACTTTCCCACAGTGCTTTGGTTTTATGGACTTCCCACCCACCCCCAATGCCCCCAAAATAGGTGGCTCAAAGCCAAGAGCTGCCTTCTCCTGGAACTGCTACCACATCCTCCCTGTGCATGTGCAGAATAAGCAACACAACTTATGCAATGGATGATTATGTGGGCATTTGCTGTTATAGCATTCTGGTTTAGAACTTCAGTCTGGGGTTCATGTTTTTTCATAATCTGATGCTGGGACACTCTACTAGTTCTACCTCATAATTTACTAATTTAATGCCACTTTTCTAAACCTCTCCCCTTGCTTGAATCTTATAGACATTACACCCAGCTTCACATAATTTTGCTCCCCAAAACATTCATTTCCTGCATTAGAAAGGCAAGAATATAGTTATTACAATATAATTTATGTATATGCTTCAATTTGTACAATAAACCACATTTGTTAAACAGTCTGCTGAGAAGCCCAGGGATTTTCACAAAAACGCAAAACTGGGGAACCACCCCTGCAATGAGCTATTACAAAAATCTTTTATTTTATCCTCTGAATCCCCACTTTCTTGGAAGATTTTTATGTGTATGTAAGTAAATGACAAACACTAGAATGGGAAAAGAGAACTACAAGTCTAGGATGCTGGAAAATTATTTGGCACAACCCCAAGTCTCCCATTACCATACTTTGGCTTAAGCCTCCTCCTTTGTTCAGAGGAAAAGGGGAATAATTCCATGGGTGCTAGCCTGTTTCTTATAGCAAAGAAATTTCATTGTGATAAATGTGAGAAATTGCTGCAGGCAGTTGTATGGCTGCACAACAGCACCATGGTTTTTCAGCACATACATATAAATGGTTTAGCCAGTTGTCAGAAATCATTCACAGAGGCATGGCAGCATCTCTACATAGAGAGCATGTAGAGAATTTTGTACCCGAAGAGAGCGTGGAGAGAAAACTTTGGCATAAAGTTAAGTCATGTAGCTTGGCCCAGAAATGCAATACAATTATGTCACAGGATGAGGAATAGTCAGAAGAAGCCAGTCCACTTCAGATGTGGAGCATTACAAGGGCAAGTGATGCCTGGGGAAAACATATTGAATATGCAAAACACAAAATAGTGAAATTATGTCTTGAAATTCCCCATAGAGTTTGGTTTATCCTTTAAGGCTTTAAATGTAAGCACTGTATCATCAGCTTTTTCTGGTAACTGCCTAAGATAACTTTATCATGTACGTGGCAGTGTACTTATAGCATAACTAGGATGCTTACTATTAGCACTTGCCCAGGATTCAAGGAGCTACTTTAAATGTGCCTAAGGATTTAGGATTCTTTTGAAAAACGTTCCCTTTTTGAACAGCAAGTCCTCCTAACATGTCACAAATTTGTTTTTAAATACGCCACCAATTCAGACATGGGGTATGATTTATCTACATGCATTTCCCCCTTGAGTTCATGGAACTTTGGACTGTGGTCCTTACCAGCAATAATGGAAAAATCTACCTCTGAAATATATGTAGGATAATGGTACAGATAGGCAACAGGTTGAGTTTGTACAAACAAAGATTCAGAGGTTCTTATCTCAGTGTTTTCATCCTATGATAACAATCTCAGATGAGGGACTCCTGGGTGTTTTGCACAAATTGCATTTCTGACTCTCTTAGGTCACTCAGAGGTCAGTTTTGTTTGCAAAAGCTTGACACTCTACCAGCTTTGGCATATCAAACATTACAGCCTTCTCTTGTTTATGTGATCTCTATCACTACTTACACTAAGATCAAGCAAAATTATTTCTATCAGTTTATATGAGCTCTTATCCTACCTTATGAAAAATGATCATTTTAATTGAGGCTTTTTTTCTTGTTTTTGAACACACTTTACCCAGTTGTACATTTCCTGTACAAATGATGGGCAAAGGAAGAAATGTGTTTGTTTTCTGTCTAATTGTTGCTGTTGTTGTACGCCTTCAAGTTGTTTCTGATTTATGGTGATCCCAAGGGAAACTTATATTGAGGTTTTATTGACAGGATTTTCAGAGCAGGATGAGAGAATGTGACTTGCCCAATGAGTTTCCATGGCTGAGCAGGAATTTCCATGTTCCAAGCAGGGAACAATACACCACACAAAATGCCCAGTCACATTTGCCTACACTTCTGTGTGATGAGCAGCCTCCATTACCAATAGTTCTGTGTTTGTAGGAAACCATACCTGATGAAACCTCTTGGAAACTCTTTCTGTCCATCATCTTTCTTCAACAGACTCTTTTCAAGATGGTAGCTCTTTTAGGCTGCTTAAAGTTCTTAACCATAATTCCATATTTTTGTTAGTATGCAGAAGGACAACCTTTGATAGCTATATTTGCAAAAAAAAGTATTCTATCTCTTTAATGAAAGGAAAAGTCAATATAATGTATTCTCAAATGTAAATGCAATAAGGAAATAACACATAGCTCTGGTTGTGATCTATGACATTTGGCTTTGCAGTATTCATATATTGCACAAACTGGAATTTTTTGTTTCAAAAAATAAAACAATTAACACATTGGGGGGAAGTCTGTTCTATATGACTGTAAAATAAATATTTTTTTCATTTACTATGCTAAAATATTTGCGCGTCATCTCTCTGAAGCCAGTTATTCATCATGTATGTCCAAGTCATACAATACAAGGAGAAATGGAACAAGATGGCAGTTACAGTGGCAAGATGCAAATTTATTCGGGCAAAAGTAATAGGTGCACAATATCAAGCATGCTCAGGTTTGTGCCAAGAAAACTATTACGGATGAGGAATGGATGGGATGAGGTTTTTGCATCATACATGATTATGCTTCTCTGAACTTCATAAAAAGAGTCTTTTTTCTCTATGTGTGATTTCCTAGCTGCCACTAAGAAAAGATACAGACCACACTGCTGGAGTAGAAATACCCTGGCTCAAACAGTAGCATACATCACAGCAGCAGGCTCCCCAGGAACATGATTTTTAAATAAAATAAAATAAAATAATGAATGAATGACATAAATAGACTGAAGGGGGGATGGGGAAATTGTGACAGAGAATTCACAGACCATGTAACTGCAGGCACCTATTTGGAAAGGAAGGGGATATTTTATTACATCTTTCACTGAAATGGGTTGTGCTTTCTGTTTCATTTTACTCATTGTTTGGCTTTTTTTTAAAAGCACATGAATAATGTTGCCACTGTTTTTCCTTCAGTTCTTGTCCTCCTATGCCACTCACTACTAGAAGCCAATAAGTGGTAGAGCTGTTATTCTCCACCTCTGAAAACACATTTTTTTAAAAAAGACATTGTAGGAGGGGAAGGAATAATATTTTTTTTGTTTGGTATTCTCTGCAGTAGTTACCATGAGGCAAAATAGGGTCTCATCTGAGTACAGCCAGCATCTCTGCTTTAGACGCTACATTAACTGAGGGACGAATGGAACTTACTACTGTATTGGGATAGTACAAGCCAGAAAGAAGGAAGGAAGGAAAAGAAAAGAAACAAGATGAGTGTTTAGTTCATGAATGAACCAAAATGATGCAATGTATGCCACAGAAATGGATGTTGTTGAATGGCCTTTGCACAGCAGAGGTAGATCAAGGTTTATAACAAACTGTTTACTGACCATACACATTGAAGATCAGGAGAAGAGGTCAGTTGAACAAGAGCTCACCACCCAAGTGCTTTCTGACTTGTGAGACTCTAGCTAGATCCCTCTAGTACTGCAGCCCAGTCCAGTTATTGCTGCATTATTTTTAGTAATAGACCTGATATGCTTTGAAATCTACATTCCACCTTTGGTGAAAGCTTTCTCTCTCTTATCCACCCCCACCTGTTTTCAAAGCATTTCTACAATATCCACCATCATTCATAAAATGTGCTCTTTCAGGTGAAAAAAGCACCATGTTTTATGCTGTGTGAATAGAATACTTATGTGTGCGCATGCGCAGTGGAGAGAGAGGAAAGGGTCAGGAAAGAAACTGAAGCTGAAAAACTCTGCATTTTACGTGCTTTTTTTGTATTTGCACAGGTCATTTTAAGATCCTCATTCTCAGTCATAGCAAAACACTATCAAAACAAGAAGTCTTGCAAAATAGTTGAGCTTATACATCTTAACAAATGCATTATTTTTAATCTGCAAAAGCAGTAGGGATTGCTCTCTTTTTTTCTTTCTCTTTTTTCCTTTTTTTTTTTTTTGCAGAACTTCACAAACCATAAAACATTAATAAAAATGCATATCAACACCGCAGTGATGAACAGAAATGCTTCTTGAAAGGGAACAAGGAGGGTTGGTTTTAATAGCCAAGAAGTAGGTAATAGGTTATCTAAGAGAATAGTTTCTATCTTTTTTTTTTCCCCTTCATCTCTCAGCTACACAACAAACAGCTCTAAAGTGCACTTTCCAAGTGTAGTTAGAGAACAGGAAGGATTGAAAAGTTTTTTTAAAAAAACAGCCCTTGTTAACTTTTCCTTCCATTTATTCTAGTGTAAACTCTAAAAAGCCTTTTTGAAAAGCAAATTCTCATACACTCAGCAGGTGATATGATCCTACCCCTGCCAAAAAAGCAATGAAAAAGGCAATTGGATTATTCACCACCATCCCCAACCCAACTTGACCACTCATGGCCCAACATATTAATTTTATTGCACACTCATTAAACTGATTTATCTGTTTTTTACTAAGGAAATAAAAATGCCCCCCCAGCTGTTCTAACATACAATTCTTTTTCCTCCTCATTCCCAATGTCATGTTCCCCCTTTACTTTCAAGAACGATTTCACCTAAATGTAGTACAGTCAGCTTTCCATATCCACTGATTATTACCCATGGATTCAAGCATCCATAGCTTGAAAATATTCCAAAAAATATATAAATTCCAAATAGCACACCTTGATTTTGTTGTTTTATATATGGGATACTATTTCACTATGCCATTGTATTTAAGGGGACTTGAACATCCATGGATTTTGCTATCCACATGTGTCATGGAACCAGAGCTAGTAGACACTAAGGGCCATTGTACTTAGTGTAGAGAGGGGCAAAGTGCAACCTCCAGA
This sequence comes from Sceloporus undulatus, assembly GCF_019175285.1. Lineage (NCBI taxonomy): Eukaryota > Metazoa > Chordata > Lepidosauria > Squamata > Phrynosomatidae > Sceloporus > Sceloporus undulatus. The sequence goes on along the minus strand of NC_056524.1, from coordinate 109,126,273 downwards.
TGAGGTTCCATTGACCATTCCAATATTCCTTACTAGTGGCTTTAACTGGTTGGGCTGCTGGAAGTTATAGTCCATCAATATTGAGAAGGTGGCACTTTGACCATCCCAACCTAAGGGTTTGAGGAAAGCTTCATACACAGGATTGCTGCAAGAAAGAACCATGCAGTATACATGTATCTTAATACATCAGTGGACATTCATCTGGGGGCTCTAGTTACTCCAGCCACTCCAAAACAGGTGTACATTCATATTTAAGTTAGATGTGTGTACACTCACATGTGATGTCCACAAATACCATGCTTTCTGCAGAGAAACTGGTGTTTCTCACAGCATTCATAATGTGTGCAGGCACCCTCAAAATGAAACACTTGTAGGTGTTCCTCGTAGTTTTGTCTGTAAAATCTTGTTTTCTTGAATCTCTTTGTTCATATAGATTTGTATTGTGGCACATTCTAGTTATATGACTGCAGAGGAATTAAAATCATAATTCACAATGAATGCCAAACTTTTCATCCCCACTCTGAAGGTCTCCCATCCTGCCAACTTACTGAGCTCCTAACCTGTTTTTCATATACCATGTTCTAAAATCAGGCTGCTCCTGTTCAACTGACCAGTGAGAAAGGACTGGACTTCTTTGAAAATGGGAATTGGAGCAACAGTTTGTTATAGGTTTCTTTACATTTAAAATTTCACTGTCTGTTCCCATTCTTTGAAGAGCACTTCATTGTTCTGACAGCCTCCCTGCCCGCCGCCCCATGACTCCCTGCTTTGGGTTTATCCAGTCAGGTGACTCACATGCAACAGTGGCAGAGGCTCATCTGAGACATGCACCCATTCATTGTGATTACACAGACAGAAAGCAAGCGGGCATTGTCTGATTTGGGGCACTTGGGATGGTCAGATGGTGTGGGGGAGCAGGAGAACCACTTTTTTGTGGAGAAGAGGGCCATTTAGGGGGCTGGCTTTGTTTTTGTTTGTTTTTTCTTCAAATTTGTTAGTTATGCCATGGAATCACAGCAGTTCTTTCCTCTAATAGAAACTGACAAGACGTAAAAGACAGAACTATTGGATGAACACACACAATGACTAGAAATAGATAAGACAGTGAAAAGACTTAGTTTAGCTCTGAGAAACTGTCCAATAAAATAAAATAAAATCCTGTATTAACAAGTGCAAAAACAAACCAAAAAAAGAAACTCCAAACATTAAAACACAGTGTATAAAATGGTGCGAGAAATTTAAGTCACCAGACAGCCTTTTAGTCAATAAAAAGCTGTATATGATGTGTCCTTGTTTGGATTATGGCCCTTCTGTTGAGTTTTATTCAGAAGGCCTTTGGAGGAGTGAACCGAGGGCAAAAGGACCCAGTTTCTCATGTCTGACTGCAGTATCTGTGGGCCTGCTGTGTGCCTATGGGAGGAGATGGGGCAGTTCTTCTATTCCTCATTGGCTGAACTGTCTTCCAAATTTGTGATGCCTCCAAAGCCCAGTTCTGTTGAGTTCTGTGCTGCTGAGACCGTGAGTACTGTATGTAAGAGAATTAATACAAGAACACACAGTTTAAGTCTGCTGTTACACAGTCTTGATGCTGATGAAACTGTAAGTGATGTCCGGTGACACATCATCGAGTCACTTGTTTTTATAGTCCCTTTGGATTGGTTATCTGATAATAGTCCCCATCTGACATCACAGCATTCTGGTTCTGCATTGGTTGGATAGTTGTCATAGAGCCCTGCAGGGAGAAAAACAACAGTGTTAATTATCATGGATGCTTTTAAATGAGATCCTGGCTGCCCCATACTATTTTAGAACTTGGCTTGGTTGTTTTTCAAGTTAACAGAAATGTGGGAGCAGTAGGTTTACATATGAGCCCAGTGTATGTATGTATGTACGGTATGTATGTATGTATTTTATTTTATTTAGCTGATTTATACCCCACTTTTCTCCCCTAATGGAACTCAAAATGGCTTACAATACAAGATAAAACAAAATAATTGAATCAACATACAGTGCAAGCATTTTAAAAAGCATCAATCCAGTTAAAATATTACTTTTAAAACACTAACATTCATGTATATTTAAAACTAAAAAAACATGTGAAACATGTTTCACATTAAAAAAAAACAGCACACCCATTGTGCAGCCTTTTAACCCATAGGCAGGATGAAAACCATAGCATTGAGCCATGGCAGTTAAAGGGGTATCAAACCAGATCATTTCTGCAGTGCAGATGCAGCCACAGAGGAAGGCAACTGAGCTTACTACAAGAGGGCGTTCCATATCCTAGGAGCAGCCACCAAGAAGACTGTTTCCTATGTCCTCACCAGACAAGACTGGGAGTGGTGGGATGGAGAGAAATCCCTCTTTCCAGGGATCTTGAGACTGTTGTGCACACGCTGGTAACCTCACATCTAGATTTCTGTAATGCGCTCTACATGGGGCTACCCTCGTACCTTGTCTGGAAACTGCAACTAGTACAGAATATGGCAGCCAGAGAAATTTCCGGAACATCTAGGAGAGACCGTATTACGCCGGTTCTAAAGTCCCTCCACTGGCTGCCTATTAGTTTCCGGGCCCAGTACAAGATGTTGGTTATCACCTTTAAAGCCCTAAATGGCTTGGGTCCAAACTATCTTTGGGACCGCCTTCTCCCCTACAATCCTCCCCGCGCACTCCGCTCCTCTGGGAGAGGCCTACTTCAGCCACAAAAATCTAGGCTCTCGGCTACCTCCCAGAGGTCATTTTCCATCGTCGCCCCCAGACTGTGGAATGGCCTGCCGGATGAGATCCGTCTGCTTACATGCTTAGACAGCTTTAAAAAGGCTGTTAAGATGGCTCTCTTCTCAAAAGACATTGTTTTTAAAAAATGGTTCACTTCACACATTGTTAATGACTCTTAATCTTATAATTACTATGCCAATCATAGTTCAATGTTCTATGCCACTTGACTTTGAGCATGATCGGGGACATGATCTTGGGCATGTCAAAATTGAGGTGAGTTTATTGAAACCAATGGGATTTAGTTTCAAGCAAATGTGTTCAGGGTTTAGGTTTTATCAATGACTCAGAGATCATTTAAGAGAACACACTTGTACTTAATCAAGTTTTGTCTAGTGGCATTTAAACCAGTTGAAATGCCATAATGCTTGCCTTAGGAGAGTATAGTTTGCATCATTTATTTAAAAGTCACTAGACATGCAACCCAGCCTATAATACTTCTTTTACTGTTATTTTTAAATTGTTCTCATTTATTTCCTGACTTTTGTTATACAGTGCGCCCTTGCTTTACACAGGAGATCATTCCAGACTCCCAGCGTAAAGCAAATTACGTGTTGCTTGAGTCCCATTTAAATGAATGGGGCCATGCACACGGTGGTGCAGTGGCATGGTGGCACGGCGGTGCGAGCACGTCATGGGCAAGCCCCATTAGACCCTATGGGGTACGCCACCCCTTCCTCCTCCACACGGCTTTCAGTGTATGCTGAACCTGCGATTACACGGGCACACTGTATTCTATAGCAACGGTCGCCCGACTCGCCGGGCAGACCGTTTTGCCGCTAGACGTGGCTGGATACAAGCCCCAGAGTGCTCTGGGGCTTGCCCGGCTCCCTATTGGTGCGCAGGGGTGGAAGGGGCGGCCCTTCCGCTCCACGACTCTCTGGGAGACAGTTTCGTTGGTGCGAGGCTTTGGGTCCTCCAAGGCGGCCCATTGGTGGGCTGGGCCTTGGAGGCGGGGCCCCGCACAGCACACAGGGAGGGAGGGGCCCTAGGCCTATATAAGGCCGTTGCGGGCCCTTTCACTCAGTCGGTTGCTTGGCTTCAAGCAGAGCGGAGTCAAGCTGTGTGAAGGGAGCAAGTCTTGTGCTTCTCCCGCCCGCCCACCACTGTGTTAGGTGTTTTTAGTCACAACTTGGTGGCAGCATAGGCCAGGATCTGCACATTGTGGTACCAGGACTATGGAGCTCTGGTTTGGGAGTCAATAGGTACCTGGGGGCGAATAGGCAGGCGTTGGCCATTTGGGGGGGGGCAAACGCAGGAGCGCCTCCCGGTGACTAGGGGCTTGTGGAAATTGGTGAACGCAAGACAAGGTTTGCGGTCAAGTTGTGTTCCTTAGCCCCTAGGTCATCCCAAGCACCGGGTGGGTGCCCAGTTTGGATAATCAGACTACATTGGGTGTTGATTGCACAGATCCTGACCTTATGCTTTGTGCCAACCTACCAATTGTTTGCAAATAAAGTTGTGGCCTTACTTCCAACATGTTGTACTGTGGTTATTTGACAGCAACATCTGAGGCAATAGTCTTTTGGCTGAAATTAAGTATTGCAGTTATGGATTTTTATAACCTACATTATGATTCCATGACTTATTTATATTCATAAAGAGTACATATTCACTGCCATGTTCATAAAAATCCCCAATTCCTACTTTAACAACCACCAGCCACTGTCAGCAATGGAGATGTTTACATCTCACTACCACGAGAGATCTCATATGTGAGGATGAATTATGATAGGAATACGACTTCTGATTGTCACACTAGAGATCACTTGTGGTACATTTGGATACAGAACCTAATCTGCTGTGTTCCAAGTGATAGGAGAACAGACCTCTGTCACACACAGTTGTGGTGGCTGTTAAGGTGTCAGGGGATTAAGTATACTTACCTAAGAAGCCAACCTAGGATCTTGGCCATTACCTTATTCAGTGCCTTGAGAAGTAGATAAATGGTGGATTACAAACCAGCTATGATGTATAACTAGTCAGAAATAAATCCTATTGACTTTGATATGACTTGTCCCAAGTAAACATGCAAGTACATCCCACTCAGTAAACTTCAGCAGGGCTACTATATAAGTTATACTTCTCTGTGCAATTCTTCTTACCTTTTTTTCTGATAGATAGGTTAGTTACTATGACTGAAAGAAAGAACAACAGTTGCATAAATTTGCATTCCAATTGTTTTTAGTTTAAACTATGTTTTTTGTCCTGCCACATTCTGCAGAATGCTACATTTTTTAAAAAAATGTATGAATTCACCCACATATTCCAGACTTTGTTTTATTGTTGTTTTGTGTCTTGAAAGCATTTCTGATTTATGGCAACCATAAGGCGAACCTACCATGGCATTTTCTTGGCAGGATTTGATCAGAGGAGGTTTGCCATTGCCTTCCCCTGAGGCAGAGAGGATGTGACTTGCCCAAGAGCAGCCAGTGGGTTTCATGGCAGAGCTGGGACTTGAACCCTGGCCTCCAGAGTCATAGTCCAACACACAAACCAATCTACCAGATAATCAAATCAGCTATTCACTTGTATGGATTGTGTAACACAAGAAGAGTTTACCTACAAATGGTTTTAATTCTCAGTTCATTTCTCTAAGGCTACAATCATCATTGCAGACAGACAGCTGACATGAGTGGTTAGTTCCACAAGAAAGACTAGCAAATAACAACCCCTGCTCAGTTTCTGCTCAGTTTCTGATTCCTCCCATTTTCAATTACATTTGCCAATGGAAAATTCACAAAAGAAAGAGACATACAATTAAATGAATGTCTTTTAGATCCACAGGAAAGACTGCTCTGGGTGATAGGTCAGGTAGCAGGGCCTATTCTGTTGTGATACCAAATTTATAGAATTCTATCCCTTTATTGTACTGTCTGAATTTGGGTTTATTGTTATTTTATTTCCACCTTCCCTCAAAACCTGGATTTAATATGGCTTAGAATGGAAACGTATGGGTTGTTCTTTAAAGCTATGTGGAACTTTATAAAAAATGTATTGTTGCAATGTCATATTTTCCCATCATTTTTTCCCTAGAAAAGGGGGGTGTTGGCAGACAGATAATGTTCCCTTCCCCCATACTAACTTTCGAACGCTTTTTGTACTTGTCACCTCTCTCTGAAACTATTTTGCACATTTTAAAAAATAATATTTTTCCTCACCATGGTATCATAGTCAATTATGGATTAAGTAGGATGATAACATTGTGACACGATATAGCCATGTGGATTTGGCTAGCTGGTCACATCACAAAGCCAGCTAAGGACCTAAGCAGATGGACAGGATAGTATGAACCAAGGCCATGCTATCCTGCCCTGGTTTCTGACAGTCCCCAGGCTGGTGTGGCAACAGGCAAGTGGTCCACACCATGGACCTGTTGCACTAAGCATCCCATGCCTGCTCTTGCCATTACATCTTCACAGAAGACTCCCACTGTCATTAAATCATCACTAAATCCTGTTAATCCTACAATTGGGGGGAAGATTATCACACCCCTGCACACCTATCCTGTTCTTGTCCCATCTGTAAACAGTAATGGACCGATCATTTGGTATTAACAGGAGTTTCCATTAATACCAAATGCAGGGTCCATTACTGTTCACAGACAGGACAAGAATGGCACAAGCACACGAAGTGTGATAATCTTCCCCCTGATTTAATTATAATTTAATGACAGGAGGAGTATGCTTTCCTCCCGTATGATAAAGTCCATTGTCTCCACCCTGAATTGGTGAATAAAGCTACCACCAAATAATACTGAAAGGCAAGGATGATTTTCACAGGGATGGAAGTATTTCCCAAAAAAATCATCTTAACTTCAGTTTAAGCTACTTCTCCACCACTGTAAAAATTTATTGGTGTACTTTATATATGTTTGCTATTGTCTTTTTTTTATATTTTTATTGAATATTTTAATTGTAAATTTATGTTCATTGTTGTATATTTTAAACATTCTACCTTAAACATTGCTTGTGCAGGAAATATTGGGAAGGCAAAGGAATGATTTCCCTAAAAATAACTAATCAATGAACCACACAGACACATACATTTAAAAACACATGGTTTTTTTTCAAGATGCTGTCTCTAACTTTGTAGTGTACTAATACTCATTTGTCAGGTAGTCCTTTTATTCTGTGCCACTCACTAAAACATACCGAGCCTTATTGCAGATACTGAAGCATCTGCAGTATGCTTTACTGCTGTTATCCATATTGCAGATATCCAAATATGAGCATCACACTGCACTTTGCAGTCTTCATATGATTACTTGGAATATTTTCCATGATTTCTGCCTCTTCTCTATTTTGTTCATCATCTTTATTGGTTTTAGTTTTGAAAATTGTTGTATTGGTTTTAAATGTTAACGAATCCCAGAACAGTATGCAGCAACCACTTCATTATAAAATATAGTAAAACCAGTCAATCAGTGCAAACACAGATAATATTTTGTTAAAATCCCCAGAGTTAGGTGGCACAACTAGCCATCAATGTCCTTAGTTCTCAGCAAAAACACATCAAATTGATACTACTTTGGGGTTTTTTTATCTTTGGTTACCAATGCACAAGTACAAAAGTGGGGTGGGCGGAACACAGGAAGCAAGCAATATTGATATGGCTGTGCATGTGACTGTGCTATTTTTGCTTTGTACTGTGTTGTACAAATTCACATATACAGCTACGTAATGTGCTAGGATGGGGGGGGGGAACAGACAAATGATCTGAGGGAACTGAAAGCTGAGGTATACCATATATACAGAGTACTCTGTACAAAGTTAAGATTGTTTTTAAAGGCTCAGTGGAGGATTCCTTGTGTCTCATTTCCATTTTGGAATAGAAATAAAAAAGAACGGGTAATTGAAAAATTCAAATGAGGAGAATAACATTAGTAATACCCCTTAAAAGAAATGAATAGCGCTTCAGGTATCATCAGAGATATTTTATGAGCACATCAGACATCCAAAAGTGATTTCAAAGGAAACTGCTGTGCTTGATTATGCTCAAAATATCACAATGCTCACAATTTCCTTTTCCATCTGACCATTCTGTTAGGAAATAATGTTAACTATTTGCTTATTAGAACTTCGCAGTTTGGGAAAGCTAACCTTTCCTTCTGGGATGGAGGTTGGGGAGGAGGGAAGGTAGTCTAATTTCCAACAGGTCTGGCCAATAATACTTGTCAAAAATGTGCAGTTAATTATTCACACAATGCACTCTGGCATTCCAGTAGAATGCTGCAAAGGATGCTGACATGCTGTACTCTTGTTCATGTGCTGACATCTGGTCATGAAGCATGCGACTTGACATATGTGCCCCACTATCCCCTGCAATTTTGTTATAAAAATGGACAAATGTGTCAGGTGGACTACTTTCCAAATCAGCCTCTGACTAATTTGACACACATGGATATTTCCCTCAAAAACATTCCACCCTAAGCAACTACTTGGTGTGTTAAGAACTAAATCTGCTATCTAATTGGAATAGTTAGGGACATTACTCTCACTGCAGTGCTTCTATTGCTTGAATACTAAAACCTATCATTACTTCCCCACACAGGCCAAGATTCAAAGGTGTGCTTTTGTGACTACTGGCAAGAGAACTGGCAATTTACAGCCTTTGTGTTGCCAAAAACCTGTTTTCAGCCTTCCAGAATGTTGTTTTTTAGGCTACATATAGATTAGTAGCAAAAAGGAGGGCAGTGGCAGATTCTGAGGAGATCAGTGGCATCCAGTACAAGTATACTGACCCAGGAAGCCTGGAAAACCATAAACCAGTTTAATGGTGAAAGGAAATTAATACTAAGTCAGTTAAACCTTTCACTGGAGAGATAAATCCTTAATTTCCAGCTGCAATTCTTCACAACACTGTTCATTTAATATAGATTGAAATGTTTATTGTTCTCCACTAGATGTCCCCAGTCACCTATTCCAAATCATTAAAATCTAAAGATGGTGAGGAAGATACAGCTCCCAGAAATCATAAGCTTCCAGAATTTAAAACACAACAAGATCTCAACAGTCCATTGTCACTGTCTCATTGACTACAAGGAAAACATGGTAACTTTACTCTGCAAAAACAGTGTACAGGCTGAAATTCCATGAACTGAGTTTAATTTTTAGTTTAGGTTATATGAATCTCTTAGCTTCATGATTCTTAGAACATTTGATGAACATGGGCTAGGATCCTGTTGGGGAGTTGCAAATACATAAAGACCATAGTTACGGTGCTACAGTGCTATGCAGAGACTCCCATCCCAACCCCAGTCCCCAATTACCAGGCTGCAGCCACTGCGATTGATTGGAGACTGTTCCCCTGTTGATTGAGAGTAGCTAAATGATGCTTCTATCCCCTCTCATGAGTGATCTCTGATACAACAGCTCGAAGCAGGGGCCCTGTCGCAATTATGCCTTGCAATGGAGATCACTCAAATAAGAAGGGTAGGACCATCAGCCAGCTCTTTCCTGAACGACAGGGGAACAGATCCCTATTGATTGCACTCCTTGCTAGTTGTTTATGTCACAAATATTGCCATTAAATTCATTGATATATAGGAATTATGAGTAACATTAGTACAAAAAAAATTACTAAGGATTCTCTATGGTGTGATATGGTGATGTGGTTACCACATCAGGTGACGCCAATCCTAGTCATGCCACTGGAAGACTTTCACAGTTCCATATGTAGCCCATAAACTAGGGATTGTGAATATGAAAATAGACATAAGTGCGTAACTTGAGGTTACACCTTGGTAACTGCCTAACAGGACTCCAACTCTCATGTGCAAGGTGTGAGTTTGATTCTTGGCTCACTGCTGATTATTTGGATTGCAAGGACTGTGTGCATAGGACTGGAGAAAAAAGTCTTGCATCCTTGGTTTCGCATCTTAAAAGTTTCTTTTTGCATTAGAGCTCTTAGAATCTCCCAATCAACATGGCCAGCAATGATGCTGACTGAGGAATGGTCTGAAAGCTATATTTAAAAAAACTTAATTTTACAAGCTCTGCTCATTTTTCCAGACTACCTTCCCATTTCCCCAGATTAAAAATATAAGGGCAATAATAATAAAATAAATAATAAAATAATAAATATATTTTTTAATTTCTATCCCGCTTTTTGCCAAGCAATCAAAGCGTCATACAACAAGTTAAAATACAACCATATATACATAGTACCCCCCTTAAAACAAGATTAAACAGTATAGGATTAAAAACTACACATTAAAAACCAACTAATCCAAAAAAAAGGGCATGATCCCAAAGGACATGATTCAGTTGGAGCTGTAAGGTAACTCAGTCCCGTTGAGCTGTTTAAAAAAACAGAGCTCTTGTCTTACAGAAGCATTCCGCATGGGAAGAAACACTACCCATCTTTTTTCTAAAGCTATGGATCTTTAAAAGCAAAGATAAAGTTCTTCTGTCCTGTAAATTCAACAGATCTAATTAGCCATGATATTATATGCATATATTACTCTTAATAGCAGTGTCAAAAGCAGGTATGATAAAGAATAGTTCCTACTCAATAATTAACTGTTCTCCCTGTAAGTATTGCCTGTTCTCTCCTTAATGAGATCCTGGCTGCCCCATACTATTTTAGAACTTGGAACTATTTAGAAGTTAACAGAAATATGGGAACAGTAGGTTTACATATGGGCCCAGTGTATGTATGTATTTTATTTAGCTGATTTATACCCCACTTTTCTCCCCTAATGGAACTCAAAATGGCTTACAATACAAGATAAAACAAAATAATTGAATCAACATATAGTGCAAGCATTTTAAAAAGCATCAATCCAGTTAAAATATTACTTTTAAAACACTTTCATGTATATTTAAAACTAAAAAAAACATGTGAAACATGTTTCACATTTAAAAAAAAAACAGCACACCCATTGTGCAGCCTTTTAACCCATAGGCAGGATGAAAACCATAGCATTGAGCCATGGCAATTAAAGGGGTATCAAACAAGATCATTTCTGCAGTGCAGATGCAGCCACAGAGGGAGGCAACTGAGCTTACTTCAAGAGGGCATTCCATATCCTAGGAGCAGCCACCAAGAAGACTGTTTCCTATGTCCTCACCAGACAAGGCTGGGAGTGGTGGGATGGAGAGAAATCCCTCTTTCCAGGGATCTTGAGACTGTTGTGCACACGCTGGTAACCTCACGTCTAGATTTCTGTAATGCGCTCTACATGGGGCTACCCTCGTACCTGGTCCAGAAACTGCAACTAGTACAGAATATGGCAGCCAGAGAAATTTCCGGAACATCTAGGAGAAACCGTATTACGCCGGTTCTAAAGTCCCTCCACTGGCTGCCTATTAGTTTCCGGGCCCAGTACAAGATGTTGGTTATCACCTTTAAAGCCCTAAATGGCTTGGGTCCAAACTATCTTTGGGACCGCCTTCTCCCCTACAATCCTCCCCGCGCACTCCGCTCCTCTGGGAGAGGCCTACTTCAGCCACAAAAATCTAGGCTCTCAGCTACCTCCCAGAGGTCATTTTCCATCGTCGCCCCCAGACTGTGGAATGGCCTGCCGGATGAGATCTGTCTGCTTACATCCTTAGACAGCTTTAAAAAGGCTGTTAAGATGGATCTCTTCCAGCAGGCCTTTCCAGAGTAACCAACCCGGCCTCAGGAAACTCTCATAAAGAGATACTGCTGCTCCCATTGATCACTGTTGTATTGATTATTGTTCTGATGTTCTGTTGTATTGTCTTGTTGTTTGACCCTTCGGTCAATTTTAACCTGTATGGTTTCAATTCTTTGTTACATTTAATGCCTTTTTAAGGGGGGAGGGTACCAGGGATTTGATATGTTGTATATTTTTAACTTGTTAGCCGCCCCGATTGTTCTCAGACAATAAATGTTGTTGTTGTTGTTGTTGTTATTATTATTATCATAAAACACAGGCAGAATCATATCATGTTAAGTGTTGTGCTGGTGTGTGTCTTGGTCCATGTTTAATGATGTATGCTTTAATCTTGTTATAATTTTCAAAATTTAAGATATATAGGCCTTTGTAGGTCATCACCGGAACTTTGAATGGTGCCTGAAACAGACTGCTACCAGTGAAGCTGTTTCAACAAAGGAGGTGCATGCACTCTACAACCAGTCCTGGTCAGCAGTCTAATTGCATCATTTTGAACACTCTGAAATTTCCAAATAGTTTCCAAAGGCAGCCCCATGTTTGGATTACAGTAATTCAATTGAGGCATATGTTATTGTGGCCAGATGTGACACCTCCAAGAAAGGGTGCAGCTCAAACACTAGTTTTAATTGTGCAATCATATTCCCAGCCATCATCAATACTTGGATCTCCATGAGTAAGATGATCTATGAAGCTGGATTTCAGGGGGAATGTAACTCCAGCCAGCACAGGCTGAATCCCTATTTCCCAAATCTGCCTTCTAGACTGAGGTTCATTCATTTGTTTCATCCAGTCTGTTATTTAATATGCACTGCTTTAGTACCGAAACAGCTTCCTTAGAGCCAGATGGGAAGGACAAAAAGAAAAAGAATTGGGTATCATCATCATACTAATGACACCGAACCCTCACACTCCCAGATGGCCTCTCCCAGTCATTTCATGATATTAAACTGGATGAGAAGCAAAACTGTGCCCCGAGGAACCAGGAGGCCAATGTCCAGAATACTGAACAGGAGTTCCCTGGCACAACCTTCTGAGACTGCCTCTCTAGAAAGGACCAGAACCACTGTAAAACAGTGTCCACAAATCCAACCCCGAAGCCCAGGATAGAGGTCTAGCAGAACCTCCCTCATCCAGTTCCTCATTTAGGTCATCTGTCAAGGCAACAGAACCTGTCTTTGCCCCATATGCAGGCCTGAAATCAGAATGAAATGAATCTAATAATTTATTTCCCCAGGAACCCTGGAAATGTCCACAACATACTCCAGGATTGACCAAAAACAAAAACAAAAAAGAACCCTGAACTCCTCCCCCCCCCAATAAAAAAGGTTGAAAAGGGGCTTTTTAAGTACAGGCATGACCACAGCTTTTTAAAAAACAGGATGATAACCAGCCTTGCTGCAAGAAGCCATTCACCACTCTCCTTAACCACTCAGCCAGTTCCCCTCTGCCTGCTTTAATGACCCAGAAAGGGCAAAGGTCTTTCCATATAATGCTCTCAAAGGTTTAGCTGCCCTTGCTTTAAAACTTTGGAAAGTTGCTTGGCTCTAGTAATAAAAATGACAGTAGAATGATTTTAATTAGACTAAAATATAGTGCTGCCTTTAGCAAAGCATGTTAGTAACCGCTCTTGAAATCTGCCATACCTGTACAGATGAAACTGGATAATCCTCCATAGATGACATCATCATTGTCTGGTAATATAAATGGACACCTTGTCTGAACCTCCAAACAGTATTGCTTGCAAGGAATTGTGTGGTTGCAGTGAGACTGTGTGACTTCAAAATACTGGGAACAGAGCCAGGCTTTGTAGACAGTCTATGAGGAAGAAGGGAGGAGGGAAGAAAAGACGAGAAGAAAATCAGACATATAAACAAGACAAAGCAAAACTATCAATTTAAGCCATGTGCACTATATACAGTATGAAATTCTAAGGGGTCTGCACTAAGATTTGTTTTAAAATTAAAACTAATATACAATCAGCCCTCCACATTTGTGGAGCTAGAGGTGCAGGACCCCTGTAAAAGTGAATAAAATGTGAATAACTCTAGCCTACCCCCATATTTAATATACACAAAAAGTATGATTCACAGATTCAACCCACCGCGATGCCTTCAAGATGGCAGGGTTCCTTCATATAGCAGAAGCAGGTGACTGGAGAGACATGCTGCCACATGGGTTGCTGCCCTATAACATTTTAAATAGGGATTTGCAAGCCTTGCTGCACATTCTCACTCTTGTGAGACTTGTAGTCCCCTATTAAAAATGACATAGGGCAGCAATAGAGGTAGCAACAAATATTCCATGCATAATCAAATCTGCGAAAGTCAAACCCACAAATGTGGATGGCCAACTGTAGGCTTTAAGAAAAAACTATGTTAGGCCTGCATCCTAATGATCCTAGATCCATTGAACAGGGATGTAATTATTTACTAATTTTGTTCTGGAAGGAAGCAATGGGTAACTTTAATCATTTTCTTCCTGCTGTGTTAAAGTCTTTAAAACTTTTGAAGTGCTTGAAGACTATTCACAGTTCTACACATGGATTTTTTATTTTTTTGCACAGAATGAAATATTTTCATAAGTATTACTCTCTGCATAGAAAAAATGCCCCTTTTGCTATTTTCTCCACAAAAACCCATGTCCACAACTTGCACAAAATAAGTCCTAACCTGTGAGGATTCTCATCAGTCCAGGTTTGTCCTCACCTGAGTTTCCTGACACTCAAGAAAGACATTGTTCAACTATTTTTCAAATATTCTTTCTATCTCTGTCACTGAATAAACTATTCAATGATCAATCAACACGTATGTCAGTCCCACTGATTCAGTAAGTCTAGTTGAAGAGTCAATAGGATTCAGAACATACTTTCTTTCCTTTTCCAGCAAACAGCATTTCAAAAGGCCTTCCATTATTGTTAATTCAGTCACTGCAATGTTAAGTTCAATTCTCTGTAAACAAAATATAACCTATACCTTACTCTAAGCAATGGGGAGTTATAGGGTTGCTTCACACCTTGGAAAAGTTTATTTTTTGGCTAAAAACCCCAGATCCCCCATCCATGGAACTTGTAATTCAATCAGGTGATTTTTTCCAAGTACTCTTTTAGTTCCTTCTGGAAGGAGATCACTGGAGGCTTGATGTTTATTTACAATTCTATAGACTGAGCATAGAGAAAGGAGCAGCTTCAATACTCTAACAGCAGATTGCCCAAATAAGAGCTCCTATAAATGCAAAAGCAGATGGAATAGGAGAATCCCTCTTTCTGCCCTTTCCTGCAACCCTCTGCCAGCTGCCGAAATCCATTGTTAGATGCTTGTAATTTCTGTCTGCCTGGAAGTGTGTGCCTCTAGCTATGCCTACAGCTAAAAAAACCCCAAACCAAGCAACCAAACAAAAATCACCATTCTGCAACAGAGTGAATCCAAATTCATAATCCTACAATAAACTAGGAGAATAGGGATTTGTGAACAGTGCAAATAAAGTATGAGGAAGATCCTCTGGCAGTGATACACTGATCAGTTTGTCTGTTACAGCTACAGTATGCAGAGTAAATGGCAAATCATCACAGAAGGTGGTGCTGGCTCCCTGCAACTAAATATCAAATCCAGTTTACAGCAGTCAGAAGAAATACACTGCAGGTACTTTGATCTGTGAGGAAATATTCTATATAAATATAATTATTTCTATCACTTGAACATCCAGATATCAAGATTAAAGGGCACGACAATGAAGAGTTGTCTATAAAGATATCTATAAATAGTTTAGCATTTCATATCTGAGCTCCAAGTCCTCAACCACCAACCACCGACAAGATCATTTTGGCCTGCTCTTTCAATAACAAGCTTGCATTTCCCAACGTGCTTTGATGTGAGCATCACAGACCTTTTATGCAGTCTCCTGTCCTGCCATAGTAAAAATTATGATTGATCAACAAGCATTTTCATTCATACTTCTCTGTGTCGGACCAGCAAAAGGCCTTCGGGGGGAAATGTCTCAATAGCTTCTCATAAAGCATTTCCCCATATTTCATCTAGCTCTCTTCCTGACTTACCAGATCCTATCCTGGTTCTCTTTTTCACTCTGGAGTTTATCAAACTATTGATTTTGGGTTTATGCAACCACTTTGGACAAATCCCAAGTAAGAAAGTGAATCAGTCCAATTTGGACAGATTTTTGTGAGCTCTGGATTGAAATAGATTGGCCCAATTTGAATCTAAAGTGCAACTGCACAGTCCAAAATGTATCAGGTCATTCTTGAGATGTGGACATTACATATAAGCAGAAGAAGCAATTCAGTGTCTTTCTACATGTCCATGTATGAAAACGGCAAGGTGGGGGTATGCAGAGCGGGAAACAGGAGTTGCATTTTGTTTATTTACACTTCTGCTGTGCAGGTTGGGGGCAAAAGTCTCTGCACCATTTTCCCATCAAAGTGGGATTATGGAAGATCATTGAAATTATATAATCAGTTCTCAGCTTCCAGAGACTCTTCATTTAGTGTTAGCAGCACATCACAAAAGGGCTGTGATGAGGGATAGGCAGTTGTTGATTGTTTTATGAGTTGGCCTTGCTGAGTCTTTTAATCTCATTTTGTTTTGTTTTTTGAATAGCTTCCCTTCATCTTCTGTTTGCCTTTCTTGTCGATTTGTTTAATAAATCTCTGCATCTTATAGGTAGCAAACCTAATTCTCTCTCCTCATCCAAATTGCTCCTAATTGTTGTTTTTGGTTGCTGTTATTACTTAGGTATTTGTTGAACTCATTACAAAAAAGGCACATTGTCATCTGGGACATTTTGAGGTAAGAAAAGATCCCAGGATTGCTATATGCCTTCACTGCATGCAACAATTAAGCAGAGGGGAAACACCTTACAGCCCTAGCAGCCTGCTGCAACATCTTACAAGGCAGCACTAGGATATCTTGCCCAGAAGTCCAGGTAGGTGGGCAGTAAAAGCAAGACAAATAGGGCAGGAACTAAAGTAGTGATGCAGCAGCTTTCCATCTCCCTCACTTCACTTCTAGTTTAGGTAGGCAAGAAGTAAGGGGCCATAAAGCAAGTGAATACATTTTCTAGGGGGGATAAGGCTAATTGAAGGTTTGTTTCTATTTATTTTAAATGTGCCCCCCAAAAATCTAGAATTTATTTTGAAACACTTCAGGTACTCAACCTCTTTGGAAAGGGCAGGATGTACATTTAAACAAAGAATTTATGAAAAATAATTACCTGCTACAATTCTTAATATTACTCTTACCTGGGCTACTGGATAATGGTCATTTAAGCCCTTCCGAGGGGATTAGTAAGTACTTTCTTCCACCAGCAATTGTAAAAAGCAATATCAAATAACTGATTATTTTTCCTTTCCTCCGTATGCCTGTCTTTCACCCAAAGCACAATGAGAATTTAAAGGAGGAGGGAAAAGAATAAAAACTGCAAATTCAACAGCTGGAAACTTGAAAGGGGGTAATTTCCTAGAGAACTGGGTTCAATTTAAACCTATTTCATTTTATCTATTCTAGTTTTAATTTGTGCCAGTAAAAGTTTAATTTCTATAATTACCCACAAAGCTGTTATCTTCAGCTTATTTGCAATGGCAGCAGGTAGTGGCAAAGTTGCTAGGTGACCAGCTTAAAAAAACACATTATTGCTAATCTGTGGTTTATGATTACCACTTTCAGTTGGATCTTAGTCATTGTACCTTGAAGGGGAAAATATTCATATTACAAATCCAATATTAATTGCTTAAGGAGAGCTTCCATGTTGTTGTTGCTTTTCATTATTTGTGTGATAGAAGTCTAGGTGAAACTTCTACTGTTTTGTTTTGAAAGAAGCTTTATAAATTGTGCAGGCTTCCGAAGCAGATAACTCTGTAGATTCTTGTGCTTTCAGTGCCTTGGTTGATCTTATCACATATGCTTCTGCTCTGTTAGTAAATCACAAATACTGAATATATTATTCCTTTTAAATTTGAAGCCACATTAGCAAAGAAAGGGACTGCTGACTCTCAAATATTTCCCTGTGCTAAGATTTGGCATGTGCTTCTGCTAATTTGAGTGATTGTAGTTTTCAAACTTCCAGGCTTCAAGAAAAGGCCCAAACACTATAGCCTTTTGTTCATCTTCTAAAGACCTGCTGTTATGGGAAGCAATAGAGTTTATCACATCAACCCGGATTGGGGCCGGAACGAAAGGGGCCGGGAACGAGTGCGGAACGAATAGGGGACGCATTTTACCTCACACAAAAGTCCCTGTTCCGTTCCGTTCTCTTCCATTCTGTCCCCCATCTGTCCCACAGGAGGCAATTTTTGAGAACGCTTGCTCAACAGTTCACAAAAATCACCTCCTGTGGGAAGGATGGGGAACGGAAGGGAAGAGAAGGGAACGGGGACTTTCCTGTGTGGGGTAAAATGCGTCCCCCCCCCCTCGTTCCAGCCTCATCACGGACCCTTTTGTAACACACAAGGCCTGTTCCAGGGGCCTGTGCGATATTCTCTTTTGACTCTCCAATGGGACTGCCACTTTCATCAGACCCAGATAGCATAGGCAATGATTACAGATGATCATTTGTTGTGATCCAGCTTTTACAAGGTGGGAGGTTTCCCAACCACCCCTCTTTTTAAAAAAGAATATGAGCTAAACTAATAATAGGTGACATCCACACAGTCCTCTGATCCCAAGCACAACTGCAACTGTGAATAGCTTGACGGTACAGTAAAAGCTGTTGGTCCAAAGTAGTTGCATCTTATTACTTAGATTGCCAAAGATATATATTTTTGAGTGTGTCAGCTGGAATGCAATTGTGAGTTGAATCTGTATGTGTGGGGGTGTAAATATGTTACATAAGTATTTTCACTGCTGCAGCAAAGGCACCTGGCTCATAAACTCTGATGTGCTGTGGGTAATTTTCTTTGCCAATGTAGAAAAAGCAAACTCTGGCCGGAAGTGATCAGGTGGGTTGCAGGGGGCAGGGAAGAGTGGGATACTGTTTTTCTCTTTCTGTGCATCCTTCCTTCACTTCTTTGAGACTGTCCTACTTTACTGCTACCATGCCTTTAGTTGTACTCTACAGTGGACTCTTGTTATACGCTAGGGTTTGGTTCCAAGATCCTCTGTGGATTACAAAATCTATGTATGCTTAAATCCCATTAAATATGACATAACAAAATGGTATCCCTTATAAAAAGTGGAAAATCAAGGTTTGATATTTGAAATTTATA
>NC_056524.1:109084796-109097638 GCF_019175285.1 Sceloporus undulatus | reverse complement strand
TGGGCTTTATGTAACATGCACTTTGTGTATTTTAACACAATTGCTAAAAAAAACCCCAAAAGTTAACAGTTCTGCAGTTAACCTAAACAAGATGCCATTATTTTGTTCTATTCATCTTTGATGATCCTTCTTTCTCCTATTCCCCCCATTTATCCCATTTATTTGAGTACAAAAAAATGCAACATAGATGAGTGGGCAGTTGAAGTGGACTGCATCTCTGTGCAGCACAGAAAGACTTACCCTAATGCTTCAGGAGCAATTGTGTTGCTCCAAGACTTTTATGGCCAGCCACAATTGCTCTGAGCCATTCAGAACAGGCCAGGGATGAAGTCTTAGGGGCCATTCCCACTGGGCATATAACACAACGTATATTGCTGCAATTTTTTTTCCGAGTCGTAATTGAATCTGATCCATCGTTCCCATTAAAAACGTGTGCAAATGGACCCGTTTTTTTTTACCCCTGTTTTTGTTCCCATTGGTGTTTTCCCTGTGGTAATTTGAAGCGGGTTATTTTGCTCCCCGTTCCCATTGCCCTTCCAGAACCTCTTTTTTTAAAAAAAAATCAGCTGTCAATCAAGCACCTAAGAGCTTGACGTCACAGCCAATCAGTCGCTTAGGTACTTTTCTCCTCCAGGAAAGGGAAAAGGGAGCTTCTATTCACCCCAAATCCCTCTGCATCCGAGGCTCTTCTTTGTCTTCCTGGGTCAATCAAGTAGGCATGTACTGCAAAGCCCATCTGCTGCTCAGGCTCTCAGGCAGAGGCAAAAAAAATAAAAAAATAAAAAATAAAAATAATAGTTTAAAATGATGCTCATTGGCTCTCATCACACATCAGTCTAGGAATGTGGAGCAGGGGGCATAATGTGTTTACTGCGTTTGGAGCTCAATGTAGCACCATCACCTTACCCTGCTTCCCAATCCACCAGGGGAAAGGCTATGTGAACGGGAGAAAATGGTGCTGGTAATGCAGGATAGAGAACAAGCGGGTGACACCCCCAGGCCAGCCCCTTGAGCACTGCTCCTCCCACCCCCCAAGTTCCCGAATCAGATACACATCTGCTTATTATCCAGATAGCATTCCCTTTCTTTTCCCACTGTGTATGAATACAATATGTCCCATCATGCACTGATATATATCCCCCCATTAACTATCTCCAACAAATGTCAATATGATACTACTTGAACACCACTTGAACATAACCATAAGCAATAACATCAAAAATATCAAAATTTACCTAATAATAGTAATGGCAATAGTTCATAGATAAAAGATACGGAAGAAAGGCAAAGCAGACACAACATTTTATGGCAGGATCTGCAGTCAAGATGGATATCTTTTGACATGTCACACAGATTGGCTGATATGGAAAGCCCTACCCAGATGTTTAGCAGACCTACATAGTCTGTAGCCCCACTTGAGCATTTGCTGGTCTTGAAAATCATTAGGACCCATGTCCCCTCAACCATACTTTGCCTATGCATTGTCTACCTGAGGAAGGTATTAGGTTTTGTATACATATTATTTGAGATTGCAGTGTTTCTATTGACTTTGTGGCCAACCTATTTAACCCATAATTACTGTGTCTGGCCTCTTTTTCTCAGTGCAAACGGTTCAGCCTTTTTGAAGATGGAAAGAGACAGCACTCCTTCCTCTCCTACCCCCAGGCTATCCCCACAAGCAAGGAAGTATATGCTTTGGATTTAGGGCAGGCTGGTAACTTGGCAAGTTTATTAACAAGACTGATTCATCCCTAAAATTTCTAGGCCAGAATTTCTGCCCATACAGCATTTAAAATGGTTTACAGATTTATATATAAAACATAATATAAACTGTTGGCAAGATCTGATATTATAAACTATTGTTAGTACTGTACATCATATCATTTATAACATTATAATAAGAATTAGATATAATTTTAAAAAAACATCCAAATTGGATCAACCTGAAATTTCTTGAACGTAACCCTTATATTAATCACTTCTCATTGTTGTATAATGTATGGAAAACATGTCCGACTGGATCTCCAGCATGCTCACATGTTCCCATTGTAGATTTGGTAGGAAAATATTTTCCTCCTGTCCTGGCTGAGAACAATAGCCAAAAACATCCTGAGAACACCCAACATCTCCCCACTCACTCAAGGCCCATGTTGACATCTCTGTCATGCAAAAGGCCAGTTGCACTGGGTAAGGAAACTGAAAAGAAATACTGAATATTCCTGGCTCTACCTATGTTTAACCAGCCATATTCGTAGCCCCCAGCAGTATTCCATCTATTCTTGTCCTAGCTATACCACTACTGCCACCTGATTCAAGTATTCAGTTATCTTAAAAGAGTTATTTACTAATATACTAAAATATATTTACACTGAAAATGTCTATACTGTACTGGGTAAAAGCTAATTACCAATATGCTTCTGCATCTAATATATGTTTAATTCTATGTCAAATTCTTTCTAATAGTAGCTCTTATTACATATATGTACTAGCTTAATGGACTGACTGAGAGCCTTACTGCATTAGTAAACAAACCTGGCAAACAAAAAGACGCATGATTTTTTCCCTCCCTCTGCATGATGGCATTCACTTTCTCTTGTTCTCTTCCAGTTGTAAAACCATGGGAGAGGGTCACAAAAATGTCCCATTTGCCAAACTGAAATAATTCATTTGGCTAAAATGATGCTTTTACAATGCTCTCCCACACTTTTACAACCTGAAGAGAATGAAAGTCATGCAGAGGGAGAGAAAAAAACACATGTCTTGTTATTAGCCTGCCAGGTTTGTTTAATCATGCAATAAGGCTGTGTGTGTATGCCTTCAAGTTGCCTGTCAACTTATGGTGACCCCATTCCACAGTGTTTTTTTCATAGGTTTTTTTAAAGGAGTAACTCAGAGGTGGTGTTACTGGTTCCTTCCTCTGAAATATATCCTACAGCCCTAATGTTTTCTGGCAATCTCCCAATTACTAACCAGGGCTGAACCTGCTTAGCTTCCAAGATCAGATGGGATCTACTGCATTTAGCATATTGTACTAAAAATTGTAGGATTAACTGTTTGACAAGTATTCAATTTCCAAAGTATACTGTCTAGTGTTTTGGGTTTGTTTTTTTTGTTTGAAGATTTAAATATGAAGTATGTTCTGAATATGTGATGGAACAAAATATGTACCAATCATCTACGTCTTCATTTAGAAAGGCTTGTGAGTCAAATCATAACAATTTGTTTTCAAGGCAAGTCTACATGTTGTATTATTCATGTAATATATCAAGTTATCAGTATATAAATCTGGAAGTCAAAACTGGTATAATCAGTTATTAGGTGTCAGTCATCCTGGAACAATACTTCTTATCAGGCCAAGGTATGATTTCATAAAAAGGAGAATATTTTATATTTTATGAACAGACCTCATTGGTTTAGTCAAGCCTGTAATATTAATTTATTTTATTGAAATTTCTTTTTGGGTAATTGCGATACTAGCTTTAAATATACTATTAAATGTCTTCTCAAGTTTAGCCTTGTAAATTGATGTGAAATGGCTAGGACTGATATTGCTATCCTCAGTCCTAGTGCCACCAAAATGGTCAATAAATGATAATCCAATCTTTTGTCAGTATTTAAATTTATTAAAATAAATACTCCCTTGATCTGTTGCATATATCTGTGTTGGTAGTACTCCTGTTTCCATTTTCTGCTGTGCATAGAGAAAGTCTCATCAGAAAGCAAAGGGCACAAAATGGACCCCATTGTTATTGCATATCCTCCAATATTTTAGAATGAAAACTGGGATGTGTGTGGCTTAAGCAACATCAGTGAGTAGTCAAGATAGCAAAAGTTATTAATGACAAAGAACACACATGCCTGGAGAAGCTGAAGGACTTTTTCCTGAGCTCACTGGGAAGGAAAAGACAGCCCTCCTCTCTCTACTCCTGCATTAACTACTGCTATGGACCTAGTTTGCAGCAACAGAAGTAAGCTGAGGGCAAGGAAGGAAAGAGGGAGGAGGATAGAGAACCTGGGACATTTTAATAGCAGCAGAAAAAATGGAATAATTAATCAGGAATGTCCCTGAGAAATTATAACAGCTGGAGGGCACGTTATCACTAACCATGAAAGCTAATATTTAACAAGGAACCTTTCGCATTATATGGGCCTGTTACAGACTGCCAAAATAAAGCTGCTTCAGGTCTCTTTGGAGGTATGCTGTTTAAATGATACATGGGTCCTAAGAGTCCGGAGGTCGCGCCAAAGCCACACTCCATTCCTAAGCACTGGAGTGCAGCTTTGGTGCAGCTTCTGGATTCTTAGGATGCATGCAGCATTTAAACAGCATACCTCCAAAGAGACCCAAAGCAGCTTTATTTTGGCAGTCTGTAACAGGCCATAGTAAAAACATTATGATTCCACTTCAATTAACATGGTTGCATCCTGTGAAATCCTGGGTTTTTTAGTTTGGTACTGCGGCATTAGACATCTCTGCTTGAGAATTGTAACTCCCTCTACTGCAAATCCTAGGATTTCATAGGATGCAGCCTTGACAGTTAAAGTGGAATCATAGTGCTATAATTTTGTTTGTGAAAGGGCAATGATCTTTATCAAAGGACTGTGAAAACCCAGCACAGCAATCAACTTAGCTCCATCCAATAT
Organism: Sceloporus undulatus; assembly: GCF_019175285.1. Classification (NCBI taxonomy): domain Eukaryota; kingdom Metazoa; phylum Chordata; class Lepidosauria; order Squamata; family Phrynosomatidae; genus Sceloporus; species Sceloporus undulatus. Next base: position 109,092,994 of record NC_056524.1, on the reverse strand, counting down.
CCTTATCAATATAAGAAACAATCAATTCCAGAATTGTTAACTGTCAAATATACTGTTTGCCTTAGCAATTATAACCAAGCATGAGTTACCAGTAAGGACTCCATAAACTGTTAACTTCATAAAATTCTGAGGCCTAATCAGATAGACTTTCTCTTCATGTTTCAAATACAAACCTATATGCAATCAGCCCCAACCCACAACTGAAGCCTTAGAACCAGTCATAATTTTAAACACCTGTTCTTTTACACTCAATAAAAAATAACACATGCTTTTCTTTCATAGATTCTAGTGCAAATTTATAAATGTATGCTATTGCCTCTCTCTGGCTCTCAGTGGAGCTGTGAGCAGAAAGTGTTTTAAAGCAAAGGAGACTGCATGATAGCTTTCAGAGTTTGTAAAGTTACTTTGAAATATATTTTTTCTTACAGTTTCAAAGTCATAGGAACATGAGTTGTAGTTACATTTTGAAAGTTACTCATTGTTCAAAATAATTAAATATTGACAAATAGCTACCTTTAAAAAAAGCTACAAGCTGTTGGCCTATGCTACAGAAACACTACTCTGTGTATGAGGGCAGAGATGCACAAATTAGTAGAAAATAACTGCTCCTTTAATTATCCGTTGAAAAACTGAATAATACTACCAGTAGTTAGAGGCAGCAAATTACAGTATTAGCAGTTGGGTTGATGTCAAATTACAATTTATGTTGAAATTGACTGATTATACATAAACCTTACAGAAAGAAATAGAAAGACTGCTGGGAGTGAGGCGTTTAGGTGACATATGCCCCTGAAGTGGTCAGAAACCACTAAGTGGGGAAAACTGGCCAAAAAAGAAGTGGAAATGTAGCCAAAAGAGAGTGAGCATCTTTGACCATCCATGTAAATGCCCCAATGCCAAATCAGTCCCAACGGAGTGCTCCATCCTAACCCTAACCCTAACACTAAAGCTGCATATAAATGCACTGATGCAGGTATGCATTTAAAAATGATAGAGCTGCCATATCCAAGCAGTTGGGATGAGAATGCAAACAAGTGAAAGTGTGACACCTCCAATGGATAGAAGTACAACATACACAAACCAGACAGTCTAAAACAGGGGGTGAAGGGGGCATGTATCAGGACAATGGCAAGAGTGCTCAATGCACATTGCTGCCCAGTACACAATGGGGCTAATGCACATTTTTCTTTGGGGGGGGGTGGTTTTTGGCATTGATTTCATTTTTATTTTATGTTCCCCAGACTCATCAAATTTCCTACCCATGGTGTATAGATTGCAAAACATGTCCTATTTAAAGAAATGTATAAAAAACTTGCAACAAAAATTTTGTTGTGGGCAGAAAAGGGGTTCCAAGCAAAGAATTTTGATTGGAAAAATGGTCAGCCACAAAACTGACAGTCACAAAATTGTCCCTGTTCTCCAGGAGGACCCATGACAGATGGCTTTGAGGAAGACCAACAGAGTGGTGGTATCAATAGAGGTAGAGTAGTTCATGAAAGTAACCATGGGAAAGGCTTTGTGGAGAGAGAAGGCCTGGAAAAGCCATTGTTTCTTTCCCCTCCACACTCTCAAACACAGTAATGCTCAGTTGGTTTTCATCAAGTCCTGCCTGCAACTGATTTAGTTCCAAGGTACATAACTTGGGGGAAGAGAGAAAAGGAATATAAAACACCCTAAAGACACCAGATCTCATCTGATCTTGGAATCTACGCCAGCTGAGCCTTGTTTAGTACTTGACTGGGAGACTACCAATGAATAACAGGAGCTGTAGACTATGACCCAGTACATACAGGCTCTTTGCAATGCACTCGTCACATGCTAGGGTTGCCTGGGGGCGGAGCATCCACACGTCCCGCAACCCTAGCACGTGACGAGGGCGTAACAATGGTGGTGCCCTGTATATATGGGCGCTGCCATTGTTATGTAACTGCCGTACAGCATCTGCATGGCACCACACTGCACTTATGTAATGAGTGCACCAGTGGCGCACTCATTACGCCTCCGCTGCGGCTTTAGAAGAACCCACTTTTTGCGGGTTCTTTTTCATCCGGTGAGAAGCCGCGTAGTTTTGCGGTTGCGGCTTCCCTCTAGCTGAAAAACAGGCGCCGTGAGTCCACCTTTTTGGGTGGTCTGTCCTGCATCCATATTTCAAAGTAAGGAACTGGAAAAAAACACTTAAATAACCCTTAGAAAACCTTTCAGGCAACCTGACAGCAACCACACAAGACTACACTGTGCTAAGGTTTCTCCCTTCTGTGCATAATACAATTTGGGATTTTGCTCAATGCTTGTGTGTCCCTTTGGCCTTCTAGGCTAACAAAAGAGAATCTCCATTGCTAAGTAAGGTCCGGTACAGATTGTTCTCCTGATGGTTGCCGTGGCAACCATATGGACGCGATAATGATCCGGCCCAAAAAGGAGCTCCGAAATGGAGCTCCTTCCAGTGATGACACCACGCCACCGTACGTGCCTTGGGGCAGTGTGGTGATGTCATGCATGCAGCATGGTGTTTGGACACAGCGTGCATGTGACATCAATACGTACACCGTGTAGATGGTGCTGCATAACAATGGTGCTGCCCATATGCAATAAGGTTCCAGAGCATGTGGAAGGCTTTCCAATCAGACTGGGAAGGGAAAGGAAGTGGAGCTAAAAGGGGTTTTTCTTTCATGGGCAGAGAAGACTTTCCAATCAGACTGGGAAGGGAACAAAGTGGAGCTAAAAGAGGAAGCAGAAGGCCTGCTCAATGTCCTCCAAGGATGGCATGGTCATTTGCAGCTTCTGGGATAGGGCATCCCTCTGCCCAGCTCTACTTCTAGCCTCTGTATGTTGGAATCCTGTGCGTTATTTTTTTGGTATGAAGGCAAACTTCCCATTCCTCCATCTTTCTTCTTTTCCTTTCTCTCTCAGAAAACGGACAGACGATCAAGGAGAGCAACACAGGGACTCAAATGCAAATACGGTTGGCCCTCCTTATCCACAGATTCTTTATCCATGGATTCAACCATCCACAGCTTGAAATTATTAATTTATATAAATTCCAAAAAAAAAAAAATTTCCCGATTTTGCCATTTTATATAAAAGACAATGTCCCAATATTCCTCTACAGACAACCTTGAACTGGGACTAAACAATGGGGAGGATACGCCACCTCAAACCTGCCCACATCTGCCAACAACACTTTACTCCGTTGTTCTCTTCCTACAAAGAGGCCTGTGACCTCACTGGAATGGAGATATATTGGATTGCAAAAGAGGGGTCCCTGTTGAGATGCTAATAAACTTTACATTTCCTGGACTTTGAAAATCTTCCTATTGCTGCATGGCCAAAAGGAGAAGGAGCCTGCCTGCAAAAGTTATCCTCCCCATCATAGCATCATTACTAAGGACTGAAACAAGATGCAGGCATCTGACCAATAGCTCCAATTGTTTTTCTTTCTTTCTCCTGTTAGGTTTGTAACATCTTGCCTGATGAAGAAGCCCATGGAGCTTCGAGAGCTTGCAACAAGTATATTGTGCATTTTGGTTGCCCAATAAAGATATCACTGATGGATTTTTGTTTGTATTTGTTAAATGGCCAACACAGCTAACCCAACATGTTTACTATTTTACTGCATCATTTAAAGGGACATGAACATATATGGATTTGGTATCCATGGGGGAACCTAGAACCAAACCCCAATGAATACCAAAGGCCTACTGTAGATACATCAGGTTTCACTGGGAGCTCCCACCACCAACTTAAGTAACTAAAATTAAGGGTTAAAACTAACTCTTCTCCTTGTTTCCATCTACAAATTAACTAATTTGGTAAATCAAAGCTTAACTGATCTCTGAAGCTGCCTCTGCATTGCAGAATTAATGCAGTTTGACACAACTTTAACTGCCATGGCTCCATGCTGTGGAATTCTGAGATTTGTAGTTTTGTAAGATATTTGGTCTTCTCTATCAGAGGGATGTGGTGCCACAACAAAGTACAAATTCCAGGATTCCAAAGACGGAGCTACCACAGTTAAAGCAGTGTCAAACTGCATTAATTCAGCACTGTAGTAGAAGCCCATGTATGGGTAAGTCCACACACAAATATGGGACTCCTGGTTGAATCAGGAAGGTGCCGATGCAGCAACATCAGCTATTCTCATCTGTGTTTATATATGAGTTAATACATGTTTGTTAAATAACAGATTTTACATGTTGTCCAAACTAGGAAGGTCAGTGATTTGAGCATGACTAGCAAACTAAGATTAAATGTCAAGGACAAACTCAAACCCTAGTGTGTGTGTGTGTGTGTGTGTGTGTGTGTGTGTGTTGGCATCACATCCAGTATCAGTTAAGGATTGATGTGTAATTGCCATTACTAACTGATAAACAGTGATCTTGGACAGCAAATTATATGACATCACAGTAAATGATTTGACAAATTAAAAAGTCTCTGATTAAATAAGGCATGTGGTCAGCAAAGAAAGGAAAGGAGAATGATTGTAGACACACAGCAATTCCCCGTCCTGGAATATTATGTGCCTGATAATTTAGGAATAGATCCAGTCATTCTGTATCTGTATACTGCATTCTGAGACTAACATAATCAAATCTCCCACAGGGTCAACCTGTACACAGGCAAGGATATGCACCAATTTAAATTGTTTTGTTTCCCACATGATATGGCCTAATCTTGGAGAACAAAGTGCCTTATTGGTCATAGAACAAGAACATTGCACAGAAAGTAATTTTTTTCTTCCTCAAAATCTGTTTTAGGAAGTGAGTCACTCACTGCTTGCTGAGTCAAAAGGATTACAACTGTGCTAAGCAGCCATGGTATTACTACCTTAGGAGCACAAAACAATGAAAAAGCTATCCAGAAATGTGTACGAATTGTAGCCCAGGTTAATTTAAACAAAAGAATGTTTTTCTTTGGGTTCTCCTGAAGTGCTTTATCCATTGACACTGAAATTAGAGGCTGAGCTTTGATGGTGGCTTTCTTTCACACGCTGCTTGGGTTTTTGTACAGCTTTCTGGCTTCATGGTCTTATTATTACTATTTTTTTTATCATTCCTTGCAAAGGAAACTTTGTAGCTGTGGGAGGTATTAAATGCTGTGCAATATGCACAGAATAAGCTCAGTCTGTCTTTGATCTATTAACTGGATCCTACTTCACTGTTTATTTCTTGTTGCTGGGGAGGGCCTGTTTGTTTTTACTCAGCACTGTTTCTCCTTGTGGCAGCAGTTATTTTGGGCTGTGTGTATATGTGTGTGTGTGTGTGTGTGTTTGACAGGCAAGGATGCCATCTCTATAAGCATCAAAGCCAGCTGAGAGATCTAGTGCTGACAGGCCTGTGATACTCAGCACAGCAATAAGCTGTCAGCTGTATCCGCAGAAACTACATGCTAGGATGGTAGGTGGGGAGGAGAAAGCAAAAAGTCAAGTGTATTTTCTTTTACGATCAGCTCCTTGGCAGCCTTTATCTCACCCTTACCAATAATAAATTTTATGCTGGCAAGTTCCTGTGCACTTATTTAGGAAACTGTTCTCTCCCGGTGTATGTAGTATAGAAAAAGACTATGTAGAGATTTAGGATTTGTTTCCCATTCAGGTTTCAAATTCCTTAAAAACCAGCTAATCTAAAGAAGATTCTCAAAAGCAGTTTATTTGAGCACTTACAGGGATTGGTGATTGATGATCAGAATCACTGTTGTCTGGGCTAGGAACTAGCTAGGTGACATGATAATTCCTAATGATCAGCTCATACGAATGTTAATATGTAGCAAGAAGACATGCTCATCACCACCGCCTCCTTTCTACTTTCATTTCTTTCCTAATGAATATTTGATACATAAAACATTTCCCAGCTAGTACTGCTTGGGTGGAAGGAACTCTTAAGGCTTGTATTCCTTTGGGGCTTTTTTATTGAAAAAAATTGTCAAGTGCTCATTAGTAATACTGATACAACATCTGCTGTTACCACTAGTTACAGCTATGGTCACAGCTAATTTTTTAACAAGGGCCACCTTTTCAATTGAATAAAAGCTGCAGCGCTGACTATATTGGACTGAAACACCAGTTTACTCCCACAAGAGCAAGCAAGGGACAAGTGGTCCCTGAAACAAGCATTCTCTACCTTCTCAGATGCAACAGATGGTGGCTAGAGTACATTATAAGACATCCTGAAACTACAAGAATGGGTATGGCTGAGAGGTGCCCAAAGTAAGGTGCCCAAACCTAAGCCTAGGCTAAGCGACACAAACCAAAATGGAATAATAATGGATTAGTGGGGCAGGGAGTGAATGAGGACTAGAAAATGAGTAAAGGCAGATGTCCATGAACTATTTAAAAAAAAACAACAGCCCAGGATGCATAACATTGTCAGAATATTATGTAGAATGCCCAGGGAGCCAGTTCTACATTCTTTGTATTAAAACGTATAAACCTTTAAACAAATATCTATAGACCATTTTTCAACACTGCAAAGCTTCTGTCAAGCAGGAAGTCCCATGATAACCCCCACAAAAGAATAGCAGTTTAACCCCAGTGATCTTCACAACACTAGCTGTCAATAACGCAGGCTCTAATGCTGGTTCTGTGCAAAGACTGTTGCCAAGTGAATATTAACAAGGGCTTTGTTCATTCTGTTTGTGGAAATGTCTTGCAAAATAAATGCTAAAAGTTCACTCTGCAAGGCATGGATGGTTTGCTTGCTGGTTAACTAATGGAGCTAGAGATGCAGTCATTTTGTGATGATTGGCATGTTCAGAGGTAAAATATTTGTTTATTGGATTGATATACCACCTTCCTAAAAATGGGATTAGTCCTAGGGCAGACAATACGAATCTTAATTCTTTGAGATGCAGTACTTAGTCATTGCTCATATATATTTATTAACTAAAATACATGCACGTTTAAATTAAGTTCTACAGTAAAGATCAAAGATAAACAAAACAGAAACAGAAAGCCATTTTAAACTTACTATCGTTGAAAATTCAAGGTAGTCAAGAAGGGAAGGATTCATGAGATATCCCCCAATTTACAAAGAGGTTCTGTTTCCAGAGTTACCTTCATTTCACTACTTGCACCTCTTTTCTAATTAACCTTTAAACCTCTATTACTTTTCAGAGATACATTTTCTATAAAAATACTTTAAAAAGCTATCATGACTTTTACATAATTTTAATAGGGCAGTGCTTTATAGACTCTTTAACTACATTTCACTTTGTACTGTGTTTGACAATCTGATTTATTCATATACATTAACTCTTCCAAGCTCAGAGTGCATTTGCACTCTAGAAAGCACAGTTTGACACCACTTCAAATGCTGTAGCTCCATCTCATGGAATCCTGAAATTTGTAGTTTTACAAGTCTTTAGCTTTCTCTGCCAAAGAGTACTATGACTCATAAAACTACAAATCCCAAGATTCTGTGGGATGGAGCCATGGCAGTTAAAGTGGTATCAAACTGCATTATTTCTACAATGCAGATGAACCCTTAAAAAGAGAATGGACAATGTTAGATGTAGAAGCACTGGTTAGGTTATGAAGTCTCTTTTCAAAAAAATTAGAATGAAAGAAGTTATGCACATCATTGAGTTTACCCTTGGCTGGAGACCAAAGAAAGAGAAAAGAGGTTCCCATCTGTCATTAATTTATTTGTGTGTGTATGTGTATGTATATGATGACCCCATGAATTTCATAGGGTCTTCTTAAGCAAGGAATACGTGGAGATAGATTTTCCATTTTCTTCCTCTTAATGAAGTACAGCCTACAGCTTCTGGTATTATAGACAACTTATATATCATGCTTCATTAAAAGTAGTTTATATTAAAAAAAAAAGTGAAGAAAATAGTCATAATGGGGACAGGGACCAGCATTTTATGTGGTTCTGAAAGGACAGTAAACTAGATCCAGCATGAACCTCTCAAAGGAAGACGTTCTATAAATGAGGTAAGCCAACTAAAATCACTGCATTGTCCACTCACCATCTACATTGCTAGCTGTGGTCTGGAGACAAGAATGCCTGGCATAGTATATACAGTCAGCCCTCCATATCTACAGATTTTTTATCCACAGATTCAAGCATCCATGGCTTGAAGATATTTTTAAAATACATAAATTCCAAAAAGCAAGCCTTGATTTTTCGTTTTTATATAAGGGACTCCATTTTACTATGCCACTGTATTTCATGGTACTTGAGCATTCACGGATTTTT